>NW_019718027.1:720111-781846 GCF_002891405.2 Cryptotermes secundus | reverse complement strand
TTAGTATTATGTATGACATCCTATCACTGACGAACTCTACCCTCTTAACTGCTGATACGATTCTCTTGTGTACGAGAAAGCCTGTACCTAATTCATGAGTTTCATTCCCCTTTCCATAGAAAAATGTATATTTGCCTGCTGTTGCGATGCCACCTGCATCCCATCTGATCTCCTGTACTCCCACTAAATCTAACTTATATTTTGAGATTTCTTTCGCAAGTGTCTTGCCCCAGCCTGCCATATACAGACTACTTACGCTCCACGGATCAAATCTGATGTCCATTTTCCTCAGCTTAGGCCGCTTATCCAAACAGTCCATCCAGGTTCCACTCTCTTTCTGACATTACGCAACAAGCTTATTTTTATGGTGACTAGTTTTGGCTCCACGTCCAACCCCCCAGGTGGAGAACCACCCATTGTCGGCTACCCACGATTGCTTATTCAATATATTCGCACCTATACTCCATACCTGGAAGCCGTCTGCGCCATCCGCATCTTATAGTTGCCGTGGTGTCATGGGACCCATTTGACATGGCCTGCATGTTTGGTCACATTTTCTTGCAGGCAACCACTACCAAGATTTCATATATACATCCCAATAATCCAGTTTTGATATTTTAGTAGTGTGGGCTCTTAGCGACGTGAAACTGGCCACAGACTCGTCAGCTTCTTGTGAGTTATCGCCTTCCTCATGTTAGTGGACAGACGTGTATTTTTTTGCGCGAAATGCCGTAAACCGTGAACTTCATAGCTTCTGTAAAGGAGCATATTGAAGACTTAAATGTACAGTCATGAGTGGGTATTCTTATATTAATGTTTAAATATTTATAAAATAAAAATATTGCACCATTTCCATATCAATTTGACGACCAATAACTCGACGGCAGTATTCAGAGTGATTCTAAATTCAGATATTTCTGTTTATAGGCCACGGAAACCCCGACAGTAATTTAGAATCATCCTGTATCATATTTGAGTAACAGTAAGAAGAAGAACATTAGAAACAATTATAGAGGAATAAATGAATTCAAGAGGGATTACCGAATTAGAACTGACTTCGTAAATGATGAGACTGGTGACCTGCTTGCATATTTCCACTGCATTTTGACGAAGAGGGGGAATTAGCTCTCTCAGCTACTAGTGTACATATGGTCAGAGAAGTTTGGGATACCCATGAAACTAGTTAGGCTGATTAAAGTGCGTATAAACGAAACGTATAGTAAAGTCCGTATAAGTAAACATTTGTCTGATAAATTTCCTATCCAAAATGGAGATGCTTTATCGTCACTACTTTTTAACCTTGTTTTAGATTATGCCATTAGGAAAGTCCAGGAAATCCAGCTGGGACTGAAAGTAAACGGGACATATCAGCTCTTGGCCGATGCCGATGATTTGAATCTACTGGATGATAATATAGATACCATAAAGAGAAACACACAAACTTTCATTGACGCAAGTAAGGAGGTTGGTCTAGAAATAAACACAGAGAAAACTAAGTATATGTTGCTGTCTCGTCACCAAAATGCATGGCAAAATCATGACAACGATAGGAAACAGATGTTTTGAAAATGTGGCACAATTCAGATATTTGGGAACAACGATAATAGATCGAAACCTGACTCAGGAGGAAATTAAGAGGATATTGAACTAGCGTAATGCTTTGTACCCTTCAGTTCAGAACCTTTTGTCTTCTCGTCTGCTGTCCAAAAACATACAAATTAGAAGATACAGAAAAATAGAATTTTGCCTGTGGTTCTGTTTGCGTGTGAAACTTTGTTTCTGACATTAGGGAAGGAATATAGACTGAGGGTGTTTGAGAACAGGGTGTTGAGAATATTTTGACCGAAGCGAGATGAAGTGACAGGAGGTTGGAGAACACTGCATAATGAGGGGCTTCATAACTTGTACTCTTCTCCAAGTATAATTAGAATGATCAAATCAAGGATGATGAGGTGGGCAGGGCAGGTAGCACGAATGAGGAGACGAGAAATGCGTGTAGGACATTGGTGGGAAAGCCAGAAGGAAAGAGTCCACTGGGAAGACCAAGGCGTAGGTGGGTGGACAATATTAAAATGTATCTTAGAGAGATAGGATGGGATGATATGGATTGGATTGTTCTGGCTCGGGTTAGGGACCAGTGGAGGGCTCTTGTGAACACGATAATGACACTTGGTGTTCCATAATACGGGTAAATTCTTGAGTAGCTGCAGAATTGGCGGCTCCTCCAGAAGGGCTCATTTCCCTGAAGTTAGTTAGTTAGTTATTTAGTTATGGATTGGATTTCTGTGGGTCAGGCTAAGGACCAGTGGAAGGTCCTTTTGAACACGGTAACGAGTCTTCAAGGGTCGCGGCTTCAAGTCCCGATGAGGTCATTGGATTTTTTTTCAATTGATCTAATCCTTCCAGCCGCATTATGGCCCTGGGGTTCACTCAGCCTCTAATAGAAATGAGTAGTAGGAATTAATTAAATAATTTTCCTGGGGAGTAAAGCGCGGCCGGCGCTTAAGGCTGACAACCTTACCGCCATCTTTGAGCCGATTGTCTAGATAATGTGGGACCCTCAACGTCTCACAACCATGTGGCCTGGTGCAGGGATAGCTTTACTTCTTAACGAGTCTTCAAATTCCATAAAATGTTGGGAAATTCTTGAGTATCTGCACAACTGGCAGCTTCGCAAGGTGGGCTCAGCTCCATGAAACTAGTTAATGTCTGTGTAACTATTGCCGTAGTCTATATGGTACGAGTAGTAGCCAACAAAATCTTTATAATGTGACCATAGGCCTATGTTTGCAAAGCGTGTGCTGGTATCGTTGCTTCCAAAGCGAGCGATCATCTGCAAAGAATGGAGATAGGGACGTTGAGGACCCTCAGTGAAGATAATCACAGTTGTTGCGTGATACCCCGCGAGCTTCAGCACAGCTGCAATCATGACAGTTTCTTTGGCTGGTGTCTGTGGGCGACACGGATCCGCGTGTGCCATAGGTGTTACGCTTCCTGTCCTGTCGAAACACATTAGCGTTGAATGACGTCCACCAGTTGACGTAACGTGTATTCTCCTGCAAGAGGACCAGCTCCACTCTTAAGGGGCCCACACACGTACGAGTCTGGCTCGCGAGTCCGACTCAGCTCGGGTTCCAATGAGCCAAACTCATCCGTGTGTGGGTCGCAAAGTTGGCAGTCAACTCATGCGTTTGTGGTGAAATTAATCCGAGCCCGGCTCCAGAGTCAAGCTCGCCGAGCCGGACTCGCGAGGCAGACTCGTACGTGTATGGGCCCCTTTACATGCACCGAGGGTTAGGATTATGTTTCAGTATTTGCCGTATATTCGATCACAACCGAAGTACCCTTGAAGTACACTGTGTGTCTCGAGTGTACCTAACAAAGCCAAATTGCACTGTTGAGAAGTATGCTGCCCCATTTGACGGTCACGTGTATCCCGGAAACTAAGCGTCACGGGACGAATGTCTTGTGACATTTTCGACGAATCGCACAGCAGAGACCTTGAGCGCGAATTTCGTTTCGTCTTTTATAAGAGACGTGCTTTATCGTTAAGGAGTTTTGCATATTGCCCACACAGCATATTTATTTATGTCTCACGTAATTTTCTTAATAAATGGCGATTACTTCCATAAACAACGTTAAACCATCAGTTTGGTAGCGTACACGCATTACATTTTCTGTGAGGTGGGTGCTTAATTTTTCTGTGGTCTAGTGGACAGCGTTCCTGGCTAAAGATCCAGACGTCCGGGTTCGATTCCCGGCGCTACCAGGTCTTTTGTGAGAAGTAGTGTCTCTGGAATTGGGTTCACTCAGCCTCGTGATGATATTTGAGGAACTATTTCAAGGAAATAGCGGCTCCGGTCTAGAAAACCGAAATTAACGGCCGTGGGTATTCGTTGCGCTGACCACGCGACACCCTCTATCCCGCAAAAGTTGCCACTAACGTCGCCGGATTTTTCTTTTACAAGCACGCAGACTGCAAAATTATAATTATGTGGAGTGGAGTGAAGTCTCCCAGACTGGGTCCCAGTGGCTGGCTCTGACATGGGCTTGCAGTAGTTGTGGTTGAGGCGCTAACAGGTAGACTACTTGTAAGTCGAGACACAGACGCTGCGACCCTTCAGTTACATTGCATAATACGTAAATATTTCACTGTTGAAATACTGGAGACTCTATGCGCATCATTTTGAGGTCTGCCCTTCAAGCTGTGACATACGCCTAAGCCAGTCTTTTCCAGACAGTGGAACGCACCCCATGAAGGGGAGGGCCCACGAAGGGTTGGTTATGAGAGCACAGGATTTCCTGAGAAAGTTACATAATAAAATTTAATTTATTGTAACTCCAAAATGCCAGATATTTATTGTTCAATTTCGTAAAGTCGTAAAATGTTGATAAATATTTCTAATTGATGGAAATCTAAAATGTGTTTATTTAAAAAACAGAATACCGAAGAAGGTAAGAAGAGAGGGCAATGAAATCTCTGCTAATATTGTCACGCATCCTGGTAACGCGACAAGATATTAATGGGTTGCATATTAGACGTAGCTGTTTTTTGGATAACTCGTAACAATTACTATTACAGTCACTCTGAAATAAAGTTTCCCGGATGATGCCACCTGGCTAATCCGTTGTCTTCTGGTTCGTAGCTGAGCTTGTTTCTTCTGCTCTCAGCTCGGCCCCTTTCGCCTGTGTTCTCAGTTTTCCTCTGGTCTCTTATCTTCTACAGTCAGGCGGTCTAGATGATACCTTCTTGAAGGGTTCTGTTTCACGTGTTCGCTAGTGTATTCGTTACAGCGGGAACCGTTGTCTAACAGTGGACGCCCGCTCGGACTCAAGATATTCCGGCTTTTAGGCTGCAAGCCATAATACATTACGCGGTAGCGTAGTTGGTTGAGGTACTATGCTACAAGCCGGAAGTCGCGGGATCGAATCCCGATGAGGTAGATATTTTCAATTGACCTAATCCTTCCAGTCGCACTATGGCCCTGGGGTTGACTCGGCCTCTAACAGAAATGAATTCTCATTCCACGAAATGCTCCAGACTCATCCAACAGCAACAGTCCAATTAGTGGCCGACGTAACAATTGGATTCAGTCTCACCCCACCCCACAAAAAAAAAATAGGTATCTTTTATTTCGGATCGGCCTTCCTTGTACTATTCTGTGTTACAATAGGTTCATTGTAATGCCTTGCATTTGATTTCCATGGAGCAGCGTCCAATGAGGAAATCAGAACTCTACACCGATTCCATGAAGCAAACTCATCCTTGAGAATCTAGTAATCGCTCAAAGACCTATAGTCAAGAGACGTTCAGCCTAATATGGAACAAGTTTTTATTACTATGTTCGCAAAATCCGGACACCAGTCCCTATTCTGGGCCACCTGAATCCAACCCAAAACTTCCAATGTTATTCCTTTAAAATCAATTCTAATAGTATCCCCATTTACAAGGCCGCGCCATAGCTCAAGCGGTTAATCGCTGGCTTCCCACCGCGGCGGTCCGGTTTCGATGCCGGGGTCTGGTCAAGTGGGATTTGTGGTGGACAAAGTACTTCAGTTTCCCCTGCCAATCTTCATTTCCACCAGTTGCTCCACAATCACCCTCACCTATCATCTGGGGCTGGTACAATAGGCCAGAAGTGGCCGCAGTATAAGGGACTTAACCTCACCCCACTAGCAAAAAAAAATACATCTAGTCCCACTTGCTATATAAGGGAAAATTGGTAATTGTAGTTACCGGGAGAAGGCAGATGGAGTCATTTACCATTCTAACACACTCCTTGCATTGCTACACAGCGTCACATTAAAAATGCGGCAGATTATCCATACACGATGATCGCTGTAGGAACTGCGTCACCTGCGCAGTAGCTCACCTGTCAGTTCGGCCGGATGAATGGTTACTCAGGAGTTCAACGCTTTGAAGCCTGAAGTCATTCTCTAAGTGTATACACACACACACACACACATACATTGTTTAAGTGTGAGATTTATTATCGTCGTGAAATTTTGGGTTATCGTAGCAACGAATTGTCAGTCATTAATATGTTTCATGAACTTAAGTTATGCAATATGCCACGAATGAGCGAGCAGTCCTTTGTTTAAGTGTATCGTATCTATTCTGTGAGTACTGATAATGTTGGTACGTGAATGGCACACTATGCGATTGACTGTTTATGTGTGGAAGACGACATTAAACGTTAACCTTGACGTGTCTTTCGGTAAGACGTTGGATGAAAAGGAGTAGACAAAAAGCAAAGGAATTTGACAGTATGAAATCTTGTGTAAGAAAGAAAAGGCTGGTCGTTGGATTCTCAACGGGTATTCCACTAGTAATATTTAAAATTAAATTGATCTGGCTCAGGACAGGGACCAGTGGAGGGCTCTTGTGAACATGGTGATGAACCTTCGTGTTCCATAAAATGCTGGGAAATTCTTGAGTAGCTGCAGATTTGGCGGCTCCTCCAGAAGGGCTCAGCTCCATGAGTAAGTAAGTAAGTAAGGCTCTCGGAATAAACAGCATTAACCGAGCGGTATCACTAATGGAGATTCAGTGTTTTTCCTATGAGCGAATATCGTCAATTTTAATATTATGTAAAGGAGGGTTTATACTGAACATCTAACCCCCCTCCAAACAAAAATTATGTGATCATGTTTCGATTAGAGTTGTAGCATTTCCACTGCAGTTGTAACTGTAAAGAGGAACCGGTATATTGAGATTACCAATTCGCAAAAATCACAAAATAGTATATATAAACCAAACTTATTGGTCAGCCATGCGAATATCATAACAGCTCTTGCATGTCGATACTGGCACTCCGATGTGAAGACCATTTATACGTGGAGGTTATTTGAGAACCTGCACAAAATCGTTCGCATGGTCCAGCGGGGGAGAGACAAGCGTCAACTCTTTCCGCTAACAGGACAAGCCGAGATGGCAGGAGGCGCAGGAGATGATCCATGTTATTATCCAGACGCTCCTTGCATCACCGTAGAATGTTCATATTTCCGCATTGAACTCTCTTTTTTCCGAAATGCAGCGAACTCGAAAATTTATAACCCCATGTCCTTTGTAAGTGACGGCCCCTGTGGTCTAGTGGTCAGAGTTCCCGGTTACAGATCCAGAGGTCCGAGTTCGATTCCCAGCGCTACCAGATTTTCTGAGAAGTAGTGGGTCTGGAACGGGGCCCACTCAGCCTCGTGATGATAATTGAGGAGCTATTTCAAGGAAATAGCGGCTCCGGTATAGAAAACCGAAATTAACGGCCGTGGGGATTCGTTGCGCTGACCAGGTGTCCCCTTCTATCAGCTAAAGTTGGCACTAACTTGGTCGACAAGCGGCGGTCGCTCGGTCGGCATAATTCGCTTACGGACTAAAATCACGGAATTTGTATTTTTTTTTTTTGTCCTCTGTAAGTCGCCTGAAGGATATTCAAAGGCAATTTTGAAGCCCAGAGGAGAATTCTTGCAGTTTGTTTTCAGAGAGTTCTCGGCTTTCTTTATTCTGCTTCTGTGCAGTCAGGGTGCTGTGTGTCTTAATGCGTTTAGGATGTATGAGTAATTGTTTCTATTTAGAGCTGCAATCTTAAATTTAAGCGCAAATTTCTCCTTATTTTTCTTACATAACCGGGTTTCACGTACGTAAAATAAAGTATATGGGCACTCGTAGCCGCAACCTGCAATTTCGACATAGGAAATAGCAAGTCTGAGACTTTATTACTTACCGAACAGGCCAGATTCAGAATCAGTAGAAACATGGGTTTCGGAATATACAGAGTGATTCTAAATTATTATCAGGATTTCCGTTTATATATCACGGACACCCCGACAATAATTTAGAATAACTCTATATGGTGGGGCGAGAAGTCCTTTCACATTATCTGCATAACTGTTTATTGAGGTGATACTGAAGATCTGCAGTGTATGTTCGCGAACCCATCTGGCGCGTGGGACATCCGCCTGACTGGCCGAACAATTTGCGGGACGTTCTCAAATAACATTCCTATACAAAGAAACAGCGAAATTCTTCATGAAGATCTAATGAAAGATTAAAATAAGTTGAAGTAGGAATAAGACGAAGGTTGTGACATGTTTGAATAACGGTTATTCTAATTTGAAGACATTTTTAAAGACATTTCGATATGTTATCTATCAGTTAAGCTGTTTTCAACGGAAGTAAGAAGCTGGTATATGGAGATATGAATACGTGACCTACTTTACTCTTGAAGACTTAAATCAAGATGAAACCATGCAAACATCGCGCGTTTTTTAATCACGAGATCAAACACAAAACAGAGACAGTAATTATGATGTTTACCACGAGGCTTGGAGGCGAGACTGTGGCTGCAGTTCCGACCCGCGAGACGTGGCAGCTGCAGAAGTAATTAGCCAATTGCGAAGCAGACGCTGGCCCTGATTCCCTCCACAGTCAAGGCGTGTCTGTTGCATCATCTCGTGCGCCTGAAGGCTTATTCTGAGTTACTAGAATATCTCATGTCATATTAACAAGCGGGGTACTTTTTTATTTATTTCACGACGCTGTATAAATGCTGTGTTTATGTAGCGTCATTAAAAGGTTTATAAATTTTAACAATTTGATCTATAGGTCAGGCAGTTAGCAGCTGCTCTTTCTTTACAGTAGTCCCGGTTCGATCCCAGCTGAAAATGTAGCCACACCATCTTGTGGTTATAAATGAGTCTTTAAAAATATTTATTGTTGTTTTCTAAAAATCTGTCAAGTGGAACTACGTCTTTTTTTTAATTGGCCCTTAAATTTTAAACTCGCTGGCTTCGCACAAACTCGGCCTGGGTTCGATTCCAAATCAGGTCATGTAGTGTTACGCAGTACTGCAGTACAACGCATGCAGTAACAGGAGCAAGACACAACACAGAACACAATACACAAATTATGTAGGAAGAATGCTCACATAAAAGAGGATTGGCGTAATTCGCGTGTTTGAGTGCGACGTAGGATGAATCCTGAAAAGTTTTATTATTTAGAATTCATCGTCCTATATGACGAATACAGATTTTAGTCATTTTAGAATGAAGACATCATGGCATGCAGTACAATAGTTTAACGTGCATAAAGACACCTGAGGATGGCACATTAGTGCTGAAACATGTAGTGTGGAAGTGAAGAATAAGGTGAAAAAGTGTATACACTGTAAGACGGTCAGCATAAACCATGGACAGATCATGTAGGATTTATAATGGACAAAGTGGCACTGGCGTTGGTTTTCTGCGAGGACCTCGGATTCCACCAATTGCTCCACATTCTTCACCCGTCCTCCCACCGACGCCATGTATTCTCGATGCCGACATTGGCATTAAATAAGAAATTTAAGTAGAATTACTAGGTTTTTTGGAATAGAGAACACAGTGTTTCGGAAACTGGATCTGTTTCCGTCTTCTGGTGCGGGGGAGATACCTTCTCTGTTGGGTTTCTTAGAAACAGCGAACCTTTGTCCTTCGACAAAGCCTGGTTTCTGGTATTTTTATGGCTGTACTTATCTGACAATTTCGACCGAAGAGAGATGAAGTGACAGGAGGTTGGAGGAAACTGCATAATGAGGGGCTTCATAACTTGTACTCTTCTCCAAATACGTATAATTAGAATGATCAAGTCAAGGAGGATGAGGTGGCCAGGGCATGTAGCACGAATGGAAGAGAAGAGGAATGCATGTAGGATATTGGTGGGAAAGGCAGATGGAAAGAGACCACTGGGAAGACCAAGGCGTAGGTGGGTGGACAATATTAAAATGGATCTTAGAGAGATAGGATGGAATGGAATGGATTTAATTAATCTGGCTTAAGATAGGGACCAGTGGGGGGCACTTGTGAACGCGGTAATTATCCTTTGGGTTCCATAAAATGCTGGGAAGTTCTTGAGTAGCTGCAGAATTGGCGGCTCCTCAAGAAGGGCTCAGCTCCATGAGTAAGTGAGTACGTACTTATACTGACATGGCTTGTCCAGTGATTGAAAGGGATCCAGCAGAAGAGGTGTCTCCTTTACCGTCAGCACTCTTTAGAATCAACTTAAAACGACTTAACTTGATACACTTGAAAGGATTCTGACGATGGTGTATGCTGTGCAGAACTATAAGGCTTATTTTGGACTTCATCCATCGTCTGGTATATACTCATATAAGACAAAAACCACAACGTTTCGGAGACTGGATGTGTCTCTGTCCTCAGATGGATGGGGCAAGATAGACCTACTCAGTTTGTCCCGTTAGAAAGAGCTAGTCTTAATCACTGGTCCCCATTCACCTGAGGACGGAGACAGATTCAGTCTCCGAAACGTTGGGGTTTTTTGTCTTATATACAAGTACATACCAGACGATGGATAGAGTCCAAAATAAACCTTATAGTTCTGGACTTAATTTGATGTACATATTCCCAACGAGTAAGGTGGATCAAGTGATGACGCTTCAGTCTTGTATTTGGGAGGGGCCCGGTTCGAGTTTAAGTTGCTTAATTCAGTCTCTGAGGGCAAATGCCGGGATAGTAGGCAGAGATTGCTTGTTGTGTCTGCATGTGTGGACTGTAGTTACTGGCAGCTTGGTAGGGTCGTTACAACGCAGGATGAGACATGGACGTTCACCACAGCTACAGCTCCTGGAGGAGCCTCAGAAAATACACGAATCAAAGACTAGCCGTGATAAGCACGAAACAAAGAGGAGTGGAATCACGGAATTGAGTTGGCTGTCCTGTGTAACCCCCAGCATAGAATAACCCGCAAAGGCTTCTTTCCATTACACGTTTATAACTTAATATTTCAAAATCGACCTTTTCTACTCTTGTGACGTTAATTTGTCAGACGAAAATGACAGTACTCTAATGGCAAGAATAAAGATCGTTAGACGCTTGTGAGGAGCTGAAGTATGTTGATGTCTCGTCACCAGGATGAAGCACGAAGTCATTACATAGAGATGGCTAACAGATTTTGAAAATGTGGAAAGGTTCCGGTATCTGCGAAGGAGGCTAACTGATTCAAATTGAATTCGCGAGAAATTAAGAGAAGTTTAAATTCTAGAATCCTTTTTTGCCGTTCAGTTTAAAGTCTGGTTTAAAGCCTCTGGTCTATTATTAAAAAAAAAAAGCAAAGATTAAAATGTATGAAGTTTAATTTTGCATGTTGCTTGTATGCGTGTGAAACTCTGTATCTCATATTTAGGGGAAGTCGGACGGGTTGGTATAGAGATTACGTTATAAACTTGTATGCAGGAAGTGCTTGTTCGAATCTTGACTGGGATACCGGCTACTAGACCGAGTTTCTTCGTGATTTTATTTAGCCCCTCCAGGTAAATTCAGAGATTGTGCCTCGACTGAACCACTGACAGATTTTTTGCAGATCATTTCCAGTTCATCATCATCAGTGATCCTATGACGTTTTACAGTCTAGCTACTGAAAGCATCGTTGAAGAACCCATGAAATAGACGGGCTGAGGGTGTTTGAAACTCTGCGCTGTGTAAGACGTTCGGAACTAAGAGGACGAACGGGCAGAACTGAGCAACCAGGAACTTCATAATTTGTACTTCCTGGGTTTTATTAAGGTAAACAAAAAAGGTATAGCTCTCCCTGTAACAGGCCGTAGAGGCCCATAGGATTGTGAGACGTCGAGGTTCCCACATTTTCTAGAAAATCGGCCCACAGATAGCGGTTAGGTTGTCAGCCTTAAGCACCGGCCGCCCTTTACGCCCCAGGAAAATTTCTTGTAATAATTTCTTTTAAAGGCTGAGTCGAAGTCAGTGCCATAGTGCGGCTGGGAGGACTAGATAAATTAAAATGACAGTGACCTCATCGAGAGTCGAATCCACGACCTTCTGGCTTGTAGTGTAGTGCTTCGACCAACTACGCTGCCGCGTGCCCCCGATATTTTTATAGTAATCAAATTAATGTTGATGAGATAGAAGAGAATGTAGCACGCATGATACGCAGAAGAAGCTATGGTAGGAAAATTGGAATGAAACAGCTCGTTCTGAGGATTTAGGGCTTTCCTCTGTTACGACTCTGAAACATTGAAAACGAAAAAATTGAATGAGATACAGACAGACCTACAGGCAGACACACAAACAGCAACTTGATCTCATAAGCCTACTTTTTCCGAAATAATAAAAGTACCCTAAAATTAATCTTAAATAAATTGGGTGGGAGGGTGTGGGCTGGATTCATCTAGCTCAGGTTTGGGAATCAATGGCGGGCTCTTGTGAACACGACGATGAACATTCTGGTTCCACGCAATCTTGATACTTTTTTCCTCTTGTTATTCGACACTGCAAATAATTTACATCTGGCATAATCCCAGACGTTTCGGACAGGGTTTGACCCCCACAGTATTCATTCCTTCGCCCTTCCAAACAATTGCGAGAGAATTATTCGAAGCTGATGCCTGCCCAGATTAATACAGTCTGTCAGTAAAGAAGTACAGTGGACCATCATAAATTTCGCCAACGTTCATAATACTTTGTACTTACTGTGTTCACCTGCTCCAGGTGGGCGTAATCGAGTCTGTACCGCAGGCTGGGGTTGGCAGGCTGTCAGAAGTAGGTCATAACGGAAAAAAAAGACATTCTCAACCAGTGCTTCTCACACATAAAGATACATTTCATATGAATACGTATTATTGTCTGAGAGAACGCTATCAGTGTTTCATAGGAATCTACTGCCTCTATCTTCAGGGTAGAATTGTATATCGAACATGTAAAACAATGGCACAAGTACGAGGAGGCAGCCGCATCTCAGATTGTGCGGTCCATATAAATGGATTCTGTGCAGGAAATACCAAATTATAGCCATCCTCAAATTTACTACATCCGTGTCACTTCTTTCCACACTTGGCTTACTATTCTGCCGTGAAGATGGAGGCAGCGTGTTCCTCTGAAACATCGGTAACTATCTACGACGCCGCGCCATAGCTCAAGCGGTTAGTCGCTGGCTTCGCACCGCGGCGGCCCGGGCTCGATCCCGGGTCTGGTAAAGTGGGATTTGTGATGGACAAAGTGATGCTGGGGCAGGTTTTCTCCGAGTACTTCGGTTTCCCCTGCCAATCTTCATTCCACCAATTGCTCCACAATCACCCTCACATATCATCTAGGGCTGGTTCAATAGGCCAGAAGTGGCCGCAATACAAGGGACTTAGTCCCACCCCACTAGTAATAAAGACACTATCTACGAGGTCACACACCTTCATTACCCAGAAGACGGGCACCGCTCTGAGGTTCTCGCATAGGCCTTCGCTGCTAAGTTTCGAGCACACGTGGTAAGAACGGGTTCGCACGTGTCTTCCTTTGTTCAGGGTCTATAAGAGAAAAGAATCTGGAGATTACACCACAACTTCCTTCTCCAACGGATAGATACGTCCCCGAACGGCAATAAAATATAAATCAGCTATGTTATTGCCTCAAACGAAACAAATACGGATCAAGGAACATGCTATAAAAATACCAATAGGAGTGTTCTAAACACCAGAATGTTATACATGATGCAGACCAGAACATAGGGCGTTTCGATTTCCATGATCGTTTCTGTTTGCAAGGAATTTCGGGTTAGCGTTTTCGGATTTTGATGACAAGCTAAACCGAGGGCATGTTTTTCTTTATTGAAGTTCATATGAGAGAAATTTTCCAATGCGAACTTTCGCCAAGCGATAACTGTCTGTATGTATGTTCTTGAGGAGTTTTCTTCTTAACTCCAGAGCCTCACTCACCAAATTAAGATAGTTTCCTTTGCGCTGCGTTCTGGATTAGGAGCCTATTGTAGCTCAATTGGTTCTTCCAGCGCAGATTGGCTTCAATCCCAAGTGATTTCATATGGGATTTGTGGTGGACAAATTGAACATACAGCAGGTGTCTCTCGTAATCTCTTCGGTCTTTCCCTGCTGGTCACTATTCTGCCATTATTCCTCGCTATTCTTATTACCGCCCCATCCCCCCGAAATGTTCGATAGCGTTACCAGGCAGCACATTATCATATCCTGCATGTGTTGGTCGCGGACACACACGTATCTCTATCCAGCATTTGGCAGCTCATTGGGTAAGTAAGTAAGCCGAATTTAGAATAGAAAAATGTAGACTTAAGCAATATCCGAATTCTAAACATTTCCATCTGCCGATCACTGTGGCCGCGCAGTCTAAGGCATGAACTGTCTTCGCTCGCTCGGAAGCTGGGATAGTGTGTTCCAATCCAACTCAGAGGCATGGATGTCTGTCCATTCTGTGTTTGTCTTGTTCTGTGTATAGGTAGAGAGGCCTTGCGACGGGCTGATCCCCCGCCCAAGGAGTCGTATCGACTGTGTAAAAAGATAAAGAAACTTGAAAAAGCGGCCAAGGTTCAATAAAGGGATGTAGAGCCATGGATGGATAGATAGATAGATAGATAGATAGATAGATAGATAGATAGATAGATAGATAGATAGATAGATAGATAGACAGATAGATAGACAGATGGACAGACAGACAGATAGATAGACAGATATTTCCATGTGGAGTTCTCACAGCGATGACTCTGAAAAGTGCAGTATTCTGGAATGTAATTCCTTGTACTTTGGAGAGACCCCGACGTTTCAGAGGCTGTACTGTCTCATTTTGGCGCTTGTTTTTGCTATTTTAGTGGTTCGCTTACTCTCCGCACTAGACGGTGTAACAACCCCGAACCGGCTGGTCACACTGAGGCAGATTTACCAACTCTATGGCTCCTAAAGTAGGAAAATAACGAACACTACGCAGTTGGGCTCCGAATTTGGTGCTACCAAGTTGCAGCAAAATCGTTTTTGTTTGTGAAGATCCTGGAAATTGCCTGAAGACCCACGACTAAATGGTTAATATCGAGTATCAAGGTGGCAATTTTGCAGCGGTTTGACTTCTTGTGAATTAAAAGCTGTATCACAGGTCCTTTTTGGGCTACTTTGCGGCCCTTTTGGAATCTAGACCGGTGTTTCTGAAATGTCCGATAACTGCGGACCCCTACATGGGAGGTCGGCGCACACGCGGACCACTCGGCTGTCATAGCATTGCCCTTAGCCGGAAAGAGAGTGAATTTGCGCTCTTTCAACGAATAGGAGAAAAATCACGGGGCACGCGGTAGCGTTGTTGGTTGAGGCAATATGCTACAAGCCGGAAGGTCGCGGGTTCAAATCCCGATTAATTCATTGGAATTTTTCAATTGACATAATCCTTCCAGCCGCACTATGGCCCTGGGGTCGACTCAGCCTCTAACAGAAATGAGTGCCAGGAATATTCTTGGAATATTCTTGGGGGTAAAGGGCGGCCGGCGCGTAGGGCTGACAACCTTGCCGCCATCTGTGAGCCGACTGTCTAGAAAATGTGGGAACCTCAACGTCTCACAACCCCATGGGCCTCCACGGCCTGTTACAGGGATACCTTTACGTACTTTTATATACAGCCATAATTGTGCTTTAAAGTACTAAAGAATCAGTCGCTCTATGCATCACGTATGCCATAAGGGCGACAGTAGATTGCCAGTGCTTGGATTCAGTCGTGCACATGTCTGCTTGACGTGGCAGACGTGCTAAAAACGGCGCGCTGTTTGCGCAAAGCTAGACGGGCCCTAGACTCTCGGCGGGGTGTTCAAGGCCGTGGCGGGCCGCGTCACCATCTTCAAGCGATTAGCTTGCACACATTCCAGACGTCTAGCAGAGGCCTACGCGCGTGGAGCGTAGAGGACATGGAGCCCCGCGCCGCCGCCGGCGGCGGCACTGGAAGGCGGCAGAGCTTAACATTAGTGTGTACAGGCTCTTTCAGCGCTTAATCGGTTTGCTGGATTTCAACTGGCCGGCAGATTTAATAGCCACTAAAATTTATAGCATAAAGCACATTTTAGTCAACCTGTCCCCAGTGATCCAAACTAGCAGAAATTATGTACTGCTATCGAAATTGTCCCTTTTACATACATCTGTATTGCACGAAATCGTACCGGTACCGTACCAGAATTATGAAGCTCGCTGTCTTATGGGATGTGGAGAAATGTAGTATTACATATGTTTTCTACCGTTTCAGAGCAACCTGCTACCTCCACATTCAATGCCTACATTGAAGATGGTGGCAGTATATAGCTCCGAATCATTGGCAATTATCTATCAGACTAGACGACACCACATGCCAGTAATTTCCAGAGGCACCGTCATAAGAACTTCAAACCTCACTTTATGCAGTTTCGTGTTACAGAGACATATGCAATTTTGAAATTAGTATAACTCTGCAGGTTTCAGTGATTGTGGTTTCAGAGGCTGTGTCAGATAAGGTTCTTCATGGCCTGTTCTGTGTCCCATAGACTAGCGTTAATAGGACCGTCTACACAACAATAGCATCCACGAACAAAATCGATACTAGCATATCAACATTCGTTTATTAGGCAAAGTCGTTCGCTGCATATTTCGACTTTCGCAAGGTCATCATCAGACGAATCTATAAGAATTCGATCTTAGTTCTTAAATTGTGCTTCATATGCATCCACATTCTATTACAATATTTTACCATTTGATAGCCAATACAACCTTCTTGTTAAAATATGATCTAACGAATAAACACAAAAACTGTCCCTGTAACAGGCCGTGGAGGCCCATAGGGTTCTGAGACTTCGAGGCTCCCACATTTTCTAGACAATCGGCTCATAGATGGCGGTGAAGTTGTCTAATGGAATCCGTGATGGTGGGTTTTCAGTATATGCGAAACGTTAATTGGTTGTGATCTTTGTGATGGTCAGATCAAGGTACTTTATCATATTTTGAGTATTTTTTCCGTAGAAAATTTTAATTTAGGTTGTGCTATGTTAAATTCCTCTAAAATGTATTATTACATATTATCATCTTGTTGCACTTTTCACTTAGTCTCGATTAGTTTGTTACAGCCTCACGTACAACACTGTGTTCTATAAAATTTATTAAAGTTATTCACTTTAAATTTTAAAAGTCCATAACTGCATGTTTCGAACACTGTGGTCATCATCAGATGTCAAAATTACTGGGCGGGGAAACAATTTACGCATGTTACAAACACACATACTCATTGAGAGGACCTATATGATTTATTAACTACATAAGCAACAACAGAAGACAGCAGTCTCGTCGCTCAATAAGTCTAACACCTGACGATGACCATTTTGATCGAAAAATGTAGTGATGGAGTTTTAAAATTTTGAAGTGAATAACTTTTAATAAATTTTATAGAATACAGTGTTTCCCGTGAGGCTGTAAAAAATTCCTCTAAAGCATTCCCGATGTTTGTGTTGTGTGTATTGTGTATAATTAATGTATCGTCAAAATATTTGTAGTAATCTACAATTTGGTGTTTATTTAGAATATTACTGATTACTATGTGTTCAGGGTACTGAATAAATGTCTCGGTTAATATTGTTGATTTGGGTGCTCCCACTTCGTTTTGTTTAAAGAATTGGTTATTGAAGTGTAAGTAGTTCTGTTCAAGAATAATGTTTATTGGAGCTAATAACTCCTCTCTTTCCTCCCCTCTCATGTAAGTATCATTGATAAGGATATCTTTTATGTTTTTTTTACTTCTACTGTTGGGATATTGTTGTGTAAACAGACCTATTAACGCTGACATAAGGTTCAGTCAATTTGTATCTTTCTCTGATAGTTACGAGATCAGACTGTTGTTGCAACGGGTATACACTTGTTATGTCCTTCACATATGGCGCATGTAATGCTCTAGACAAGAAAGAAGACAAAATTCCCGCAAACATAACATTAACCACGGTCAGTCGGAGGGCTTGGCACATGTCCGTTGAAGCTCTTGTTGGCTTATTATATTTATCCCCATACGCTCGGTACACCTTGGAATGTTCAATGGTAGAATCGTGGACGGTTTTGGTTGCACTAACCGCCTGGAGACCTGGTGTTGGAGAGGGCATATGTAAGCAGATTACCGGTGCAAGAAATAGGAAAAGCGGCGTCACGGTCTCAGCTCCGCCGTGGGTGTGAGTGAACTCAGGGCTCGCCGAACTTCACAAGTTTATCTAACATAATCTAACTATAGCTAACATAACTTAATCATACATAACATAAACCAACCATAGCGAACATAACCTGATCGTATCCGACAAAACCTAACCATAGCTAACAACCTAAACATGGTTGGCAACATAAACATGTCGAATATAATCTAACCACAGCTAATAACCTAACCGTAAGTAACATAATCTAACCATAGTTAGTTAGTTAGTTAGTTATTGGAGATGGTGGGTTTCGACGACCTCCGCCGGGTATTTGAACCCGCGTACCACGAGTCATGAGTTGGGAACGTTACCTCTAGACTACGGAGGCCGCTTAATCTAACCATAACTAACTTATCTAAGATAACGTAACCGCATATGACATCTGACATAACTTAGCCATACCTAATGTATCTAACATAACCCCAGTTAACATAACCTGACCGCAGGTGTCTACCACCCCCTCATTTGAGGACAGAAACAGCTCAAATTTCCGAAAGATTATGTTCTTTAGAATACCGGATGAGGGACAAAACCGAAAAATTATGTAATCCCGGTTAGGAATAAAATCATAGCTAACATCCTTGTCTGCAGCCATAGTTAGCATAACCTGCCATAAGTGACATGACCCATCATAGCCACCATAAGCTAACCCTAGTTGAACGCAACGAGCTAGTTTTGTGGGGCTACCTGAGCTACAGACCTGCGCAAGAGGTAGAACGGGAAATGGGAACAAATTACAGAAATAGCACGCAGTCTTCATCAAACAGGTCTACACCCGTTATTATGGCAGGGCATGTAGCACGCATATAATATTTTAACCGTTAAACATGAAGCAAAAGAGGTTCTTGGAAGACCTACGAATAGAGGGAGGGTTACTATCAAAATGGATCTTAAAAATCTATCGTATGAGATTGTGAGTAAAATCTAAAAGTCTGTGACGATGGTGTATTAATACAATTATTGTGTTTCTGGATATTATCAGCCGTCTTGTTTTATTAAAAACGCACAACATTTTGGAGACCGGGTTCTGATTTCTAGCTCTATCGGTAGGCCGAACTAAATAGCTTCCACCTGAAGACGGAGACAGACTCCAGTCTCCGAAAAGTTCAGGACGATGTATAACGTCCAGAGACGCAATAATTGCACTACGATGTGAACAAGATTCTTTTGGCTCAGAAAAATGTTCAGTGAAGTGAACCTTAGTGCACCATAGAACAATGGGAATTTCTTTACTTTATAAGCAAATATTTTCTTCTCAAAAACGATTATGCTCCAGGGAGCTAGTTAATCTCGTTACCAAAGTTCATGTAATATTTAGGGACCTTATGAAATACACACTCTACTTCATCATTACAGCTGTCAGCTTGGGCATGCGCACAAGAACAAAAAACAAACTCCGTGGTTTTAGTCCGCAAGTGAACTATACCGACCGAGCGACCGCCGCTTGTCGGCGAAGTTAGTGCAAATTTTGCGGATAGAGCGTGTCGCGTGGTCAGCGCAACAAATTCCAACGGCCGTTAATCGCGGTTTTCTAGACCGGAGCTGCTATTTCCTTGAAATAGGTCCTCAGTTGTCATCACGAGGCTGAGTGGACCTCGTTCCAGACCCACTACTTCTCAGAAAATCTGGTAAAACCGGGAATCGAACCCGGGACCTCTGGATCTGTAAGCAGGAACTCTGACCATTGGACCACAGAGGCGGTCCGGGGCATGCGCACTCAGTACAATAACATCACAGCAGCAACTTCTCAAGTATTACCGATACAACTTTCACTAAGAGATTCTACCGTATATTTGCTGGAATAATTTTGTGTACGAAAAAGTCAGTTTCTAAATGATGAACATCATTGTCTTGTCCAGAGAAATGCTCCGCCCCAGTACCATTTGACCTCGTATGCTCCCGCTGAGGCCAGCCACACACTTTGCGTGCGCGTTCTCCGCGCTAGAAGTTTTGTGGGGACACGGGATACGAACTCAGTGTGCCATCAAGTTGCTCTGTTCGAGGGGTACCTGACGGCAAAATGACAGGGCAAACGTGTGCTTGTGGGTCGTACGGGAGTCATATTTAACGCTTTGCGAAGTGTCTCGCAACCGACTTCCTTACCAGGAAATGTTATTTGACGAGAAGTTCTGCTCTCAAGTGAAGGCAGCGCGTTCTTCTGAAAGGTTAGTAACCATGTAGTAAAGTACACGGTTTTGCATCCCAGGAGACCACGGGCTTTACTGACGTGAGAACCGCAGATTTCACAAAGACGAGGGCCCTTAATTATTAGTTCCCTAACAGTAGCGAATTTGGTGGTTTCATGTTCCTAAGCGTTCTCACGTATTCCGACCTTTAGCTGCTAACACCGCATATCGACGAATCCCGAAAATTCACAGCGATGCACTTTTGCATAAACATTCATTTTCATGTTTTTTTTTTGTTTGTTTTTGCCGCTAGGAGTAGACATAACAGTGAATAAAAACACGGCATCCAGATCTAGTGACAAGCATGGGAACTGCATAGTGCAACACGTGTTCTGTAAAAACACTGTGTGCTACTTGATTTGCTACCAGGCTACTGCTCTGTTGTCGCGAACTTCCCCTCCACCTCCCACAATCCTGTTTCTCCTACAGGACCGAACCTCAGACGAGTTTCCAAACAAGGAGCGGGCCCAATTAGCTTTTGTTTTATGCATGCATGATTACCGATGTTCTCACTGAAAAGGCTAGTATTAAAACCTTTGTTTTCGAAACATATGGAAGAGGCCATTTCGGGTAGAGAGATGTAGTTATGGGGGATAACACATTGTTACAATAGCTTATGTATCTTACAGGCCCCGCAATCTTCGCCCGCTCAGACACTGGGGTCGTGGGTTCAAATCCCAATCAGGGCATAGATATTTGTGTGAGTTTATTCTGTGTCTGTATTCTTCTGGGTGGAGGTAGCGGCCTTACGACGGGCTGATCCTCCATCCAATGAGTCCTACTGATTGTGTATAGATTAAGAAACTGAAAAGCGGCCAAGGCCCAACAAAAGGCTGCAGAGCCATAAAATAATGTAGTACAATTTATCTTAGGGAAATACACCTGCAAATGTGAATTTTACCGCGCTGCATGAGGGTCTGGACTCCATCGACTCTCTCATCAGCGGTGTTAATTCTTCCAATTAATGTGCTCAGTCTGATCAAGTCAAGGAGGATTTAGGTGGGCAGGGCATGTAGCACGAATGCGGGGACGAGGGATGCGTATAGGATATTGGTGGGAAAGCCAGAAGGAAAGAGACCACTGGGAAAGCCAAGGCGTATGTGGGTGGACAATATTAAAATGGATCTTAGAGAGATAGGATGGGATGGTACGGCTTGGATTAATCTGGCTCAGGATAGGGACCAGTGGAAGGCTCTTGTGAACACAGTAATGAACTTTCGGGTTCCATAAAATGCTGGGAAATTCTTGAGTAGCTGCAGAATTGGCGGCTCCTCCAGAAGGGCTAAGCTCCATAAGTAGGTAAGTAAATGTGCTCAGTCTCTTGGCCATGTTTCTCAAATTGTGAATCGCGACACCCCAGATATTGGCGACCTACTTTAAACAGGGTTCAGCGAGTTCTCAAGAGGAATTTAAAATGTCTACTTGTGCTCACGTGAAATTTTGGCACGTCAGTAAGATTTAATGTAAGTGCTTCCGGAAAATGTAGCTGAAGCAAGCGAAATACGTGTATTTCACAAATACTTTCTGTGAATATAAGGAACACTGCGACTTCCTGCTGCACAGTACAACTTGATAGAGACCTGCAATATTGTGCAGAGATGCGGGGTAAGGGGCTTTGTATAAATTTACGTGTTACTTTAGGCAATTGCAGTGTCACAAATTTTGAGGACTCCTGCGCTATTAATAGACTAGCAGACTGATCAGCCCGTTTTTGCTCGGTTCACAATTTAAAGTGAAAAACAAGATCATTAGTTCTACCATGTCTGTCTGTCACTTTTTCCACATGTAACAAACAGTTCGAGAAGCCGCTCAGGAATATGTGTGGAGTTTTTTTTTTTATCGGAGGCTTTTAATACAATTTGTTGCCGTTTCCCAGAGATAATACAAATCAGACAAAAATAGCGAACTGTTTACATAAAGACGTTAAGTACGTGTCTTCGTGCATTTCGAGAGCAACTCGCTAGATAAATATTTGATGGGGCAAAAAGATGCTCTTTTTTTTAAAGTTGCGAATAAAACTGAAACACACTGAGCTCAATGTTTATGTTTCCCCCGAATGTCTTCCAGTTTTAGTGACAGTTTCTTTTTAATTCGCTTAGTGGGGGGTGGAGTCCAACTGAGTCCACACGGCACGGAGGCCACTTATTGGCCTATTGTAGCCTGCCCCGGGTGATTATGATGATGGAGAATTTGGTGGAATGAAGATTGGCAGGGGAAACCGAAGTACTCGGAGAAAATCCGCCCCAGCGCTACTTTGTCCGCCACAAATTCCACTTGACCAGACCCAGGATCAAACCCAGGGCCGCCGCGGTGGGAAGCCAGCGACTAACCGCTTAATCTAAGGCGCGGCCTTAGTGACAGTTATACTTAAAATTGTGTTTTATGCTGTGACATCTCGTAACTTGAGACCCGTTGGACTGATTTTGATCAGAATTTATACTGGAGTACCTTGTCTACCCGACCCACCTGTTTGCGTTGTTTATAGTAACTATAGTTTCAGGAGCTAACATTCAGGAACTGATCTATAGGCACTGACAGGTGGAACGCACAAAGAGTCTCACATTATTCGTGCATTTCTTCTTGGGGAAGTACATTTCTAAGCTCGTAAAAATGTCCGTGTTTCTAGAGGACTTGAAGTCTGCTTTATTCTGTGGAAAACTGTCACAAATCTAGTCCTTACCCATGATTTTTGTGTCCGTAGTCATGAAAGCGAATAAATTGAACATGGTTTCGTGTCTACACATCCTGACAACACCTCTTTACGAATAATTTATGTAATTTGTTCTCAGGGAAAACAGAGTCATTTGTTTAACACATGCCAGATGTCAGGCTTTCACCTTCCGCAAGCCACAAAACCGCAAAGTTAAATCGTCTCCCTGCAGGATCAGCCAAGTACGTGTAAAACGTGTCGTTAAAATATACAAAATATTCGGGGCTCTGAAAATGGAGGGTCTCTTTCTAAGGGACCCAACAGAATAGGTGTTTTCTCGCACCTGAGGACGGAAACAGATCCAGTTTCAGAAACGTCGTGTTTTTCGTAGTTATCTTAAAACCAGGACGATGGATAAATTCCGAAAACCTTTATATCGAGATTGTCAGAATCTGTCAAAGGACTACTGTCACGTGTTTGAGTGACTATGACGCGGGTTGGGTTGGTGAATCGGTTTATTGGCTCTTCACAAGTCGTAACTAAAAATAGTCCTTACACTCTTAAGAGTACTCTACTAGTAATTATAGCACACAAAATCTTCACTTCACATGTCAAGTCTTCACAGGTTTTATACAAATTTCTCGTGGCTGTCTCCTACAGAGAACTGAACTGAACTGTCAAAGTCAAAGTCACATTGTGACTATCGGTCAGTCAGTCAGTAAGTCTTGGTGTCGAGACCGACCTAGGGCTCATGACAAGATATTGATTACTGTTTTACGGTTACGGTCTTGTTATTGTGGTTGCCCTCACTGACGAGACGAAGAGTCTGTCTTTTATCAGAGTCATTGTGTGCAATAGTAAGTCATTTTTTATGATATAAAGGATATTTACATTTTATATGTTAATAAATAAATATAAAATATATACAGGGGCTCTGTCAGTTCAGACTCAGTACAGCAGAGTATGCCATATTTCTAGTAGCCTCAGCTACAATGGCAGTCCAGTCATTTGAACGGTCTTATGCTTGACCGCCGCCAAGTTTAAGCTTCTTACATTTTACATGTCGGGCTTCGCCTTGTCCAATGTTGCGATCATTTTCGTTTACATGATTTTATATGACTTCTGCTTGTTGCTTGTTCAATTTTTTAACATAATCATATACGAACGGAAGTTTGAAAGCCACGTGCGGTGGTGGTACGTATACTATAATCGGAACTAACCAAACTACACTGTGTCATTTCCCAGCACCAAGCGCTTTTGACGTAACGGCTACGCTCTGGACTGGTACCGGGAAGTTCTGGATTCGAATCTCGGCTGTGGATTTCGTGAGTTCAGGCAGTTCCTCTAGCCAAAATACCGAGATAATTCGGCCACTTCCACTTCATTCTAAATCATTTCCAATTCCTCATTCATCAATCGTCATTCAGTTCGACGTAATAGTGTAATTTTGCCTGTGGTTCTGTATGGGTGTGAAACTTGGTCTCTGACGTTAAGGGAGGAACATAGACTGAGGGTGTTTGAGAACAGGGTGTTGAGGAGAATATTTGGACCGAAGAGAGATTAAATGACAGGAAGTTGGAGAAAACTGCATAATGAGGAATTTCATTACTTGTACTCCTCACCAAGCATGATTAGAAATATCAAGTCGAGAAGGATGGGGTGGGTAGGGCTTGTAGAACGAATGGGGGGAGAAGAGGAATTCATATAGGATATTGATGGGAAGGCCAGGAGGAAAGAGACCACTTCTGAAACAGAGGCGTAGGTTGGTGGACAATATTAAAATGGATCTTAGAGAGACAGGAGGGGATAGTATGGTATGTTTTGTCTGGGTGCAGTACTTGTCTCTAGCTCTTTTGTCAGTGTATTTCTCTGGGGTTCTTCCCTGCCTTGTACTGATGTAGTGTTTAATGATTTGTGTTCCTTGTATTTGGGAGATCTTTCATATGTAACGGCATTACATATTGAGACATGTATTCTAATATGTGAACGCTGGCCAATGTAGAAATACCAGCAGACCACTACCTGATGAAGGCTGATGAGCCTTAACATGCTGTGTAAAACAGAGAATGAATGGTGCATCCATATTTCTCATTGTGGTGGCGGAACCAAATAACGAGAGGCACCACGGTGAGAAACTCGAATCCCGCAAGATGTATCTGTCCCGAGAAGGTTTGGGGTAGGGCGGAGTGCTCACTTCATGGCGCATTGTTCACAGAAATTGACACCAGGAATGTTGTGGCTCTGTCATCGCTTGCATACGAACCGCCAGGCAGGCAATACGCGTAATCTAGACCCTGTTCGGCCATAGCAGTCTCTATAGCAACAGGCGCCTAGCAGCGGTGGCATGACAACCGTTGCTATGGCGACATGCAGAACGTCGCCCTGGCAACGTGTAGCCTAAGGGTGTGGGTGGAGCTCGAGAGGCAGAAGGGTGGTTCTAGGGGTGGAAACAGAACTGTCTGCAGCCTACCATTATGCATTCTCGGGAGTTCTCATTGGCTCTGAAACAGGCACATTTTCGCCCCGGCCTACAATACATGTCATAGCTAAGAGTGTGACTTATGAATGGTTAATACTGTCACGTGTAGGGGGGTACGCGTGATGAAATTAACGGGATCTAATTCGGATGATTGGATTTATTGGCATTTCTGTTACAGTTTCTCGCAATTACAATCAATAGAGCGCTATCGCTTATTTACATACTTTACCGTTGCACACGCACTAGGATTCTCACTTTCTACTAGTCGTCTCCTAGCAACAGATCTCAACACAGAAGCTATAACTTAAAATCACTATGAAGTCTTCTTGTCTTCACTCACTTCATACTCCTCGGTCCTAATCTGTACTCAACTAATCTTCACAATTCACTAAGGACATACTCCATTCTCGTCCTTGTGGTCTCAACTGCCTTGTAGCTTCTACAAACGACCTTCGTTGTCCCATATGAAACTTCGGCACGAACTACGCACAGAAAACTCAAGTCACGTGATTCCTAGCCAGCGAGATCATTGGCGCGCTGACTGTTGCTTAGTAACGAACTATAACATTTATCCATTGAGACACATCTTCCATTGTTGCACGCTGGAACGTGTTTACCTAGCCGTTGCCTAGAAACGCTCTGAGCAAATATGTTACAGTATTTTACATATTTTGACTGGTATACGAACGGTATGATTAACAGATCAGAAACCCAATGTTACGAGATCTTTCTTCTGGACTTTGACGCCATGTAGTTTGGTAGACCTCTCTTCCTCCATACTTAAGGTGTAAGCAGCACGTAGAAATGTTGATAAGGGTCTTCCAGACTGTACGGCGTCACATTCCAGAAGACTATATAGTGAACACGGCCGCGCCATAGCTCAAGCGGTTAGTCGCTGGCTTCCCACCGCGGCGGCCAGGGTTCGATCCCGGGTTTGGTCAAGTAGGATTTATTGTGGACAAAGTGGCGCTGGGGCAGGTTTTCTCCGAGTTCTTCGGTTTCCCCTGCCAATCTTCATTCCACCAATTGCTCCACCATCACCCTCACCAATCATATGGGGCTGATACAATAGGCCAGAAGTGGCCGCAGTACAAGGGACTTAGTCCCACTCCACTAACCGTAAAAAGAAATACAGTTGCCACAGTGAGAACCTCAGAATTAGAACACAAATGGTGGAATATTTGTAGGAACTGATGTTCTTACAGTGATGGCTGTGCAGATGTGTGTTTTCTGGAATATAATGCCATGTTGCCCAATGCAAGTCACCCCACGTTTCGAGGAAACATATCGCATTCGAATTAATCCTGAAGTTGGAAGTAATATATTTCGCCGAAATGTCGGTGAACTACCGAGCTTCGCCGCAGTTCTACCCAGAGGGCAGTGGTGACTTGTGAAATCATTATTTCCCTAATGTTATGGAATGCATGTTTCGTCACGCAACAGCGGAAGTTTGATTTGCCTTATGTTGAGTTAGTTCAATCATAGGTACACCACTAGAACTTGTTTCTCTTATTCCAGCTTCTCCAGATATGAAAAGAAAATACTCTGCCAATTTAGTCCGCAAGCGAACTATATACCGACTGAGTAGGGAATAGAACCCGGACCTCTGGATCTGTAGCCAGGAACTCTGACCACTAGACCACAGAGGAAGGGACTAAAATGTGGAGTTATCCCTATGTTTGATTAAGCATCACGGCATGAAGACGTAAAGGGGAGTGGAGGTGTGGCTGCACACATTTAACATCGACCATTAGATTTAAGTCGGTGGTTAGCTTTGTACCTCCTTTAAATGTATCCCCATGGAAGGAGACCGTAATGCTCGCTGGCTATGAACCTCTGTGGGCCCCAGAGCCTGGACGCCATGAAGAAGTGAAAAAATCTATTATTACTCATACCAGAACTTCAAGTCACATTCTCCGGTAGACCAGCTCTTAGCTAGTCACTATACTGATTGATATTTCCCGCATTCAGATATTCCAAATGGCGTTCCCCTTGCATTGCGGACCTTTGTGTTACGGCTGCTGGAAGTCGCGGTTTCTAATACTGGACGCTTGATAGTCTGTTTCTGGCTGTCCCATATGTGTATCTCAGTTAACATGTTTTCTTGAATGAGGTAGTAATTCATCAGTCCCTTAATTTCCAAATTGTTAGTGTTAGTGTTAGTGTTGACGGCCAAATTTCCATCTTTTTCGGATCTCAGTCAGAGTTAGAGTTACTTTACGACTGGCTGTTTGCTACCAATGAGTTCGTCTTGGCGACAAGCCCCTTGAGACCCACGACTAGAATTTTTAATTTTCCAACTGAACACTTACGGTTATAATACTTATGTAACATTCTCTCTGACGAGAGGATAGGCCTATCGTCTACAGTTGCTGCTGGGCCTCTCCAGCGGAGTCATTGTCGGGTCGCAGTCCCACGGGTCTCATGGCCTTATTTTACTGTCTCAGATTCGAGACTCCCCAAACCTGGAGAGCCAGGTCCCCGTATTTATATCCCCCAGGATCAGGGTGGCCCGGTTATACCCCGTGACACTGGGTAACTTTTGGATCTGAGGTGCTCATGTCAGTCACTATGGATAATAGTATCCTCTGCGATATAGCAACCGTGTAGCCTGGTAGAAGTTCTGTGATGTTTCTCGCCAAGAGCAAGCGATGGACGAAAAGCGACCAGGAATTGCAGCGCTGTCCTGTGCATGTTGTTTGCTTCGCTTATTCTTCTGCCCTTGAAATGGAGGCAATCCTTCCTTCGGAAATATACATACACTTCTACCAAATTACACGTAGTCGCTTTCCAGAAAATCAAATTAGTCTTAACAAATTCATTCTTAATCGTCAAACATGAATAATCCAAAGTTTGTTTCAGTTGCCGGAGTATTTTATTGCCTTTACCGGTGCAGTGGCTACAGTTTCGTCATGCCGATGTTTTTTGATCATACTGAACACTAAATAAACACTACGTATAGTAGGGAACAACAAAGTAACGTTGCTGCGCAGTAACCGACGCAGAGGGAGAATTCAAACTCCAGACACGTGGATCACACAGAGGCACGTCTATTCAGACTCAGGATCGCCAAAATTCCTTCCCCGGAATGTTAAATTTTATGATGATGTTAATTGGGCCGAAGTGTTGGCAGTGCCGCGGTGGATTCCTGTGGAATTTATTGCTCCTATGCCGGCGGGATTGTTGACCTCAGGAACGTGTCGCTGATTAAGGTAATTTGGAACGAACTCTGGATTGTAGGATATAAACTGACTAATTTCCTGCCTCTGATTCGTAAGCATCAAGATAACTGGAAGCAGTGAGTATTAAATAATAGATTCGTAAGTGACGTCTGTTATAGGAAATGCAAAATGTTTAAAGTCGCGTGCCAAACACTTGATCTGAGAGGAAATATTTTTGTACATCTATCTGTCTGCCTATCTATGGCTCTACAGCCCTTTTCTGGGCCTTGGCCGCTTTTTCAGTTTCATGATCTTATACACAGACGGTAGGACTCATCTGACAGGGAATCAGCCCGTCGCAAGGCCACTACCTGCACACAGGACAGCACAAACGCAGAATAAACGCACACAATAAAGATATCCATGCCTTGAGTTAGATTCGAACCCACGATCCCAGTGTTTGAGCGGGCGAAGGCAGTTCATGTCATAGATGTGGTCCGCGCCTCGGCCGCTTCTGGGCAACGGTCGGTAAACACATTCGCATGTTAACGGACACGAAAGCAACAATAGAAGAACAGTGTTTTCCGTGTGATCCGCGCCAAGATGTAACCAGGACAGCTGGAGCAATGAGTTCAGTTGAGTTCTGTACGAGATGCTGTGAAGATAGAACCTGAACGCATGAAGCTGAAGAAACTCCATTGTTAGAAGCCGTTTGCCAGGGAACTGCTAGTGAAGACAGAGCAGGCTGGAAGTGGCTTGCGGGTGCTGTGGTATATTGTGAATTGTGGAGATTAGCGGTATCGCTGTAATTACTTGTAGTTCTGAATCGTGTGCATAAGTTGTCAATAAATCCAGTCACCAATCCAAAACCTGTCTATAGACACACAAGGCGTGACAGTATCATATACGGGTTATTTGATCCCTCTGTTAGTATCCAGACTACTTAATGTCCAGTGGTGAATGATGAATTGGAAAGAATTTGGGAAGAGGCGACCGTGGTCCAATCGAGAATTTATGCTTGCTTTTGTGTGGACAGAATGAACAGTCTGCGAAAGTCATCAGTCAAGATAGTCTGCTTGACGGTCACTGTTGGTGCCTGGCTGTTCGTTGCCTAGGGAACGTGTTTTTATTTTTGGTAACACATTGATTTTATCTCTAACGCAGCCGTGTCAAACATGCGGCGCCCATAGCCCATCAACCTTTATAGCTAATTGATATTAAAATTTTAGTTGAAATATTTTTTGTAAAGAATTTTCCAACAGACCAGAAGACAAGAAGTTTCACGCAGACATAAATTAGCAGGCTGCAGGAAATTCAATGTTTTGCTATTTCTAACATAATTTCTTGTGTAATCTCTCTTTTTACATATTGAAAAGCTGTTTGATACTTGTCAAAAATGGCATTCTCTTGCTTTTTAAAACTGTAAAATATGTGACTTTAGGTAATAATATATTGCAATTATTCCTAAATAATAAATAGAATTAAATTTCCTTGTATCAAAATCTAATGTATATTTCTATTTTGAAGTGCGGCCCTGGACTATTATTTATAGGGCTGAGGTGGCCCTCTGTACAAGTTGAGTTTGACATTCCTGCTCTAGCGTATTGGGTGTTGCGAGGAAAACACTTATTGAGCCGTTACCCGACAATGGACGTCTCTGTATGCATTGTCTCGGAAACGTGTTTTAACGAGTCGTTGTCTAGCAATGGACGCCCGCTCTGACTCAAGAGGTTCCGACTTTTAGGCGGCACGCCATATTACATAAAATAAAGTTTAGGCTGTAGATGTCAGCAATCTTTTCATTTATGTTCGGAGTGGGGTCTGCCTTGCAATGTGCCTGTTATCTGTTCAGACGGGCCCAGTTCGCCCAGTCTTCACTATTCAGATGCGTAAGCAATTTTCATAATGAGTTTCATTGTAGTAGATTCATGTCGATGTTTACGAGACCACAGCTACTTGCATTCTTGCAGATTGTGGTCTGTCTCGAGGTGGATGTCGACTTCCTGAGTCTTGGCAGTCTGTAACTGGAATTATACGAGATGCTTAGGTATCCGTATCATTTGACTCTGGTCAGTTTGTTTCTTTCCACACATTTGACATAATCTGCAGAGTGTGCTATGAATATATTCGTTCGGTAAGTGCTGAATCGTGAATGAGTTATGCCCAGTGGTCATTCGTTCATTGTTTTGTTCACTTAGGTATCATTTTAATGGTTGTATTGGGGTACCGGGGTGTTCTTTCTCCGGGAGTAAAGCGACCGGGGCGTGAAGTTGTCCACTAGTTCCGAGGTCAATAAAATGTGGATCTATACATACATTCCCCCATATGTCTTCATGGCGTAGTGCTTAATTAGGTAAGCACAGGATAATTTTATTGTTTTTTTAGTAAGGTCTGTCTGGTAGTTAGGACGGTTTTCAGTCTGTATGCAGTTTCGCTATTGTCTAGTAGGTTCACTGCTAGTGCATTAGTGTGGTTTCATGATTTTCTTTTGGCATTCCACTCTTTTACTTCACTGAGCATTGTGTTCATTTGTAGATCTTCAAAGTCAAAGTAACTTTGCGACTGACGATCAGTTAGTCAGTAAGTCTTGGTGTCGAGCCCCATCTGAGGTTTATGACCAGATATTTGTTACTGTTTGACAGTTATGGTCTAGTTTTTGTGGGGCGCTCTCTCTCCGACGAGAGAACGGGTCTGTCATTTACAATTGCTGCTGGTCCTCAGCAGCGCAGTCATTCTCGGGTCCGAGTCCCTTGGGACTCGCGACCATATTTTACTGTCTCAGATTTGAGACTTCCCTTTTCGTCGCCTCGCAGGGTCACGGTGGAGGTATTCGACACCACCTCCACACGGATGTACATCTTCATGAACCCTGTCATTCATGTATCGAGGTGCGTTTAGAATGGATCGAAGAGTCTTGGATTGAAAGCGCTGGAGGATTTCAGTGTTGGAATTGGAGTCTGTCCCCCGTAGCTGAATTCCATAGATCCACATCGGTTTGAGTTTGTGGCGAATAATGATTGCAGTGCGATGTGACTTTTGTAGTCCGGTACAGGTCCACCGAAGTTTCTGAGGAGAGCGCCATCTTCAGTGTTTAATTGTAAACTAAGCAAGAAGAATGACTACGTGGCCTTGTATCCCAGATGATAGCAGTCTCATAGTCACCCTGTGGGGTGGGGCGAAACTCAGTCCACTTGGTACGTCGGCCACTAACTGACTTACTGTACCAGCTCCGGATGACAGATGATGAGTGTGGATCAGTCGGTGGAATGAGAATTGGGCTATGTCACGGCCGTTCCCTGTGATAACCTCAAATCTAACACGTGCAGTTAGTTTTCTCTTATGAAGTTGTCTCCGGTAGATCTGACCTGTGTCTGTTCGCCCTCTAATTTTTAAAAGCGTCATCGCGTGAGTTTTTCGAAAGTTTTTTTAATTCGCTTAGTGGAGGGTGGAGTCTAGCTGGGTCCACTCGGCACGGGGGCCACTGATTGGCCTATTGTAGCCTGCCCCGGGTGATTATGACGATGGAGAATTTGGGGGAATGAAGATTTGTAGGGGAAACCGAAGTACTCGGAGAAAACCGCCCCAGCGCCACTTTGTCCACCACAAATCCCACTTTACCAGACCCGGGATCGAACCCGGGCAGCCGCGGTGCGAAGCCAGCGACTAACTGCTTGAGCTATAGCGCGGCCTTCGAAAGGTTTAGTAACATAACTGATTAAATGCAAGGCTGTTCCGGTTTTTCTTTCATAGTTAAACAGTAGGAAGTCATATTGAAATGCCTGCATTAACAAAGTCGGGAACCTGTGTGTAAGGTTTAGGGCTATCATTTTCCTGCATTGCATCTAATGGTAGGATGAATCGGGAGAAATTAATTGCAATGAATGTGGAAGGAAACGGTAATAGCCTGGTTTGAGATACTATGCCTGAATTTGCGTGAAGGAACGGAGGAATTCAATCTGGTGTCCTCACCGAGGTTCGATCCGATCAGCTCCCGAATACAAATCAGAATTTTTTCTGCTTATGCCTGCATGCTCTTAAAACCTTTGAAACTGATGGATTCATGACCTGCAACTTCTTGTCGCTGTTTTTTTTTCTTCTTCTTCTTCTTCTTTGACCTTTCCCAATTAATAACGGCGACATTTGCAGGGAATGGCTGCGTGCGAGACTGAGGCTTGTTCCGGTGTTGAAAGGGATCCGAGGATGTGGACTGGCTTCAGCAGATGCTGACGGCATGTAGTGGTGGGCTTTTGCGTACGCAGTAACCGAACTTCGGGCTCCATAATTTCCGCCCGGTCGTTCGACTGCATGAGCGACTGTCGCGCTGTCAAGAAAACTTCTCCTTAGCCACCGTCGAGTTGTTTGAAACGGACAGACGGGTCGACAGGGATGGCGAAGCGAATAGGCACATGTGTGCCTTCATTGCGACCGCGCCGGAAACCTGTTAGGAGTGTCTGCACCGCTCGATCTGCGAACCTGGTACACTCCGAATATAGCACGCCAAGGACCACGCGTGATCAGTGTCTGGGGTCAAACCGTGTGCTCACTTTTAGGCTTGTTGCCGAATAGATGTTGTGGGACGAATTTATGACGACTCCCCTATGAACCAGGTTCGCGAAGCACGTGTCAAAGAGGTTAGCTGAAAAGAAACCTTGTTTGTAAAAGTATCTTGCGTAAGGACCCCCCCCCCAACCCTTGCCACATGTCAGCAGAAGGCTGGATGACAGCCAGATTACGGATGTGACTGACCCACTCACTCGTGGCTTTCTTCTTCAGCTAACTTTCAGACCAGAGCGACCAACAAGAAGTCTGTTCTCGGAGTCACGTTTAAATGAATATTAATGGAATTGGAGGCGACGTAAAACAATAACTGTTTTCTTGCCCTTATCAATTTCATTCTCTATTCTTACGTTCGTCTTCGTTTTTCTCCTGCTTTTCCCACTAAAATTCGCCTTATTCTCATTCTCTTATTATCCATTTACTATTCTCCGCCTCTTTCTTCCTTCACTTTCCGTGTTGTTACTTCTTTTTTCTCAGTCTTGTTCGTCTTTTCTTGCCCTCTCCCTTTCTTCTATTCTTGTTCTGTCCCATCTTTTCTCTGCTTGCTCTTCTTTCGTTCCCTTCTTGTTCTGATATTTTTTCCTTCTCTTTCATCTGTTCTTTTCCCTCTCCTTCCTTCCCTTTGTATCTTACTCCATATTATGTTCTTGCCCCTCTATTTGCTCCTCTTGTCTCTTCCTTCTTTCCTCTGTCTTCCTCAACAACATTAGTCGGCTTGTCTTTGTAGTGGTGACGGACATTGATCCTCAAGCCGTTTAGTCTGATAGAATTTTACCGATGTTTCGGTACAACTTTACCTTCTAGGATGTGTTGGAAAAGTTGGGGGGGGGACGTTGTGACCTTACATTACTTGCTCTGGTAGGCTGAGGGAAATCATGCATACGTCAGTCAAGTAGCTGATGTCTGTTTACCGGCTGAGCTGTAACCAGGAGCCACGTTACGTCACCGCTGAGACAGCTTGTTTGGCATAACGCGTTGTCAGTAGCTTGACCATTGCTTGCCAGACATTTTGACATAATGTCCATCCTTTCCTTATCGCCAAACTCTCATACCCCCCCAATTTCTGTTCCCTGAAATAAGTGTAAAATTTGCTCTTGTATATGTATGTCTAAGGCATGTACTGTCTTCGCTCGCTCGGAAGCCGGGATCGTGGGTTCGAATCCCACACAAGGCGTAGATATTTGGTATGTGTACGTGTTCACTCTGTGTTTATGTTGTCCTGTGTTTAGGTAGAGGCCTTGCGACGAGCTGATCGCTCGTCCAAGGAGTCCTACCGTTTGTAAAATTATCATGAAACTCAAAATCATAGGCCGGGTTCTAAGAGGGCTGTAGATCCAGTGAAAAATAAAATATATAGTTGTATATGATGACCTAACACGTAATTAGTCCCGTATCAGGTCTCTGAATAACAGATTCAAAACTTTCAAATGAAAATGTCGACAGTCTTTTCCATCATATCGCTGTTTTTTTTTTCTTACTGTCTCAGATTATAATTCTGACCCGTGCTTAGAGGATGATGAATGAATGCAGTGAAAATAAATTTAATATTTCCCTTCAGTTTGACATAAAACTGTTTTTTGTCATGACCTCACTCTGCCCCTCTTTTCGAAACAGAAATCTGATCTATAAAACGTCAAATATTAGGCTGATTGATGAATTATAAAGTATTGTCACGTGTAAGGGGGTGGGATTCGAACCCACAATCCCAGCTTCCGAGCGAGCGAAGACAGTGCATGCCTTAGACCGCTCGGCTACTGTGACCGGCAGTGTATAAGAATAATATATAAGAAATCAGTTCGTACCTCACAGGAAACAGATCCGAACCCACGGTCCCGGCTTCCGAGCGAACGAAGACAGTGCATGCCTTAGACCGCTCGGCTACAGTGACCGGCTTCCTTCAGGCTTACTAGGATTAACATTAAGAGAAATTAATCGGAAGAGACTAGCGCCAATGAGAGACATACTTCCGTAAAAGTAATTCCGGGCAGATACACGGAATCTGCGTGGACAGACTAGTGGGCCATATAGCATGAGAATCCCAGAACTGCCAGCATCAGTGTGTCGCTAGGAGACACCACGAAACACTAATGATGCAAAAAAAGACGCACAACACAATTCATTGTTCATACGAGCACTATTGGTAGCTTCATAGTCCCAAATCTTGCAGTCCAAATGAAACCTGCTTATGAAACTTTCACTAAAATACAACGTCGAATTATGCACGTCACTTCCAATGATTTGGAATCCTCCAGTTCAATTTGAAACATCAATACAGAAGTTTAATGTCAGCCCTGGTTCAAAAGGTGGCGCCAAGTAATATTCAGATTTCGAAAATCATCGCCACATCCAAACTGGGCAACTACGTCGTAATTGCCTTAATACAAATTTGATTGGCTTACAGTTACAATTTATTTTTAACACGTGCAAGACATTGAACTTGGGGTGTGTCGCCTTCGAACTTCGAGTTCGGAAACTTATGGCTGTACAGAGCCGTCAATGAGGCTATAAATTTGCTCCTTGATATCTCGAAATGTCCATGGAACATCGCACTCCGTCGCAAGATAAAACAATACAATGTTATAAGTGTCACAGTCGTGGCTTAATTAATGCCTGAACATTAATTAATTAATACGTGTAGAAATATAAAATTTATAAATCGGTAACTTTAAAATAATTGAAAATAAACTTACCATAATCACTTCAATAAAATAGTTATTAAATTATTTAAAATTGTCCGAAAGAAGACGACAACAGAAGCGACAGTGTGACTGATAATGACGTCATAAAGGCCTCTGGAGACGACGACAGGACGGCTCGGAGAGGGTGTTGCCAAAGTGTGAATTCAGCTGCCCTCCCTTCAGTCTTATTAAAGGAAGATCTCACATTTTAATGTTAGTATAACACGTATTTACATTTAAAAAAGTGAATATATTAAAAACACGTAGTCCGAAATGTGTCATGGTTTAAAATTATTTTTCAAAATATAACATGAAAGAGGGGCCCTAGTCAGTTGCCCAATTTGTCAGTACTAGAAGACAACAGTACATGTGGAAATTATTTTGTAGTGTGCTGAACCGTGCAGGTGTGCATGCATCGCGGAAGGAAACCTCAGAAATCCGAGTCTTGAAAGAAATTTTCTGCCTTGTCTCGCGGGCCCGCAATTGCGCACCGCTTACTGTGGCGTGACTTATCCTGCGTAGCTCAGTGCACGGGAAATACGCAACTTCTCCCTCCTGTTTATTCACCCCCTAACTCCACATACCCGTACCTGTACACACTTAATGAGCAATTACGCTAATTAAAAGTAGAGCCTGATAAGGATGGTACAGAGGCTATTACTTCTTGTCCCCTCATTTTTGTGGGCCAGGGGCGGGGGTTGCAAAATGTAATGGTTGTGGAGGGGGGGATTGATGGATTGTAGTCGCAGCGTGAGGGATGGTGAATGTGTTTCAATAGAGGAGGGATGTGAAGTAATTTTCTGACCAATAGGAACGCTGAGCTGCCATGTGTCTCTCAGAAGTGACGTCACGACAAGCCAGCCTTCTCTCCCTTGGATTTCAGTTCCGGTGGGACGTTTTGAAGCGCAACGCCGTACTCGTTGCTCCTTCCTTAGTTATCGCAGGCTTGCTCCCAGCTCTTCTCAAGTACACTACCCCCACCCCCACCTCACCCCCCGCAGTGTGGTGAAAACCTGCTCGTCAAGAAAACAGCAAAAATGGATTTATATGCTGCAACTCGGGTGTACACTGGGCGTGGCTTAAGGTACAGTAATTATTAATATTATTTAAACGTTACTTTCCTCAAGTTCATTACTGTTGTTCTCTTGCTCTCGCGAATTTGGAATTGAGAAGGCATCGCCTCGACGCTCTCTTTCTTACTCAAGTTTACTTTGGCTCGAAATTCTGCCCTTCTCTTCTCCGAGTTCCTGTTCGGTATATCAGAGACTCTGCATTGTTCAGTGTCTGATCTTCGTGTACATACTGTCCCTCTGCTAGATGTGCAGCAGCTGCTAAGGGACGCTGACCTATTCGGGGCCAGGAACGTTCTCCTCAAAAAATCTGTTCTAGCGTTTCCATAGAAGTGACTCTTCTAGATTCCCGACACGTTACAATATATTATAATTGTTATTACTCTTTGACAGTTACGGGTGTGTCCTCTGTAAATGCTGCTGGCCCTTGCCAGAGCTGTCTTTATCGGGTCCGAATCCCTTGGTACTTGCGACCATATTTCTCTGTCTCAGATTTGAGACTTCCATTTTCGTCGCCTCCTACGACTCGTTCACGGTGGAGGTATTCGACCCCGCCTCCACACGGCTATGTCTTTGTCTGTCAACCTAGTCCTCGTTATACAGGCCCTGAACGGACCGCAGAGAAAACGCCTTTTCCGTTATTGTGTGTTCTCTCGGATCCGTTGCGCTGACCACGTGACACCCTCTATCCGCTAAAGTTGGCACTAACTTTGCCCACAAGCGGCGGTTGCTCAGTCAGTAGAGTTCGCTTACGGACTACGGGCCACGGAGTTTGTTTAGTTTTTTGTTTGTTTATCGTTGGCGGGGTAACGTGTCCACAGAACTGTTCCCTATAAACGGCTGTTTACATGCAAATATGTCAATTGCATTCGTACCGATAAGCAGTTCCATTAAAACTCTGTGTTATTCCTACCTGATATAGGCCATATCATCCGACTGCGGTTAGGAAATAAAATTCATGTGATGATATAACATTGATTATTCATAGGAGGTCGCAACGGTATAAGCTGGCGTGTATATACATATATTAAGGATGGATGAAGGAAGGCTGTCCAATATAATGCTAAATTAGAAGTCGAAGTGCAGTAGAAATGTAGGCCACAAACAAGATCCAAGAAATATTTTCTTGTAGGCTGAATATGCCAGAGGACCTGCTGCTTGGTCTAGAAAAGTGAGGTGACCAAAATATGAAAGTTCGATGCTACATCCAGAGGCAATGTGGATTCATTACAATGGAAATAAGCCATGAAGTTGTATACACGTTGGTTTATAATTTCTGTTGCTCTCATTTATAGGCCTAGGAGTTTGTATATATTTTTTTTATTGCTAGTGGGGATGGGACTATGTCCCTTGTACTGCGGCCACTTCTGGCCTATTGTACCAGCCCCAGATAATAGGTGAGGGTGATTATGGAGCAATTGGTGGAATGAAGATCGGCAGGGGAAACCGAAGTACTCGGAGAAAACCTGCCCCAGCGCCACTTTGTCCACCACAAATCCCACTTGACCAGATCCGGGATCGAACCCGGGCCGTGGCGATGGGAAGCCAGCGACTAACCGCTTGAGCTATGGCGCGGCCCTTGGAGTTTGTATAAGTCAGACGTCAATGGATTAATGCATGAATGGCTGAATATTTTAATAGGCCCGTTACAATTTACGCTTAGGGTGCTGGAGTTCGGATCCCAGCTCCTGCTCCACATTACACTGCTTCCTCTAGCACGCAACTCTCATATTGTGCATTAACGTATTTTGTTCCTCCCACTGCCGACTTCCCGTCATTTCTACTTCACTCTCGGACTTTCTTACCGTCTTCTTCAACTTCTCTGCATATTTAATCGTATTCGCTCTTGTTTCGTGCTCCTGCCCTTTATTCTTGCGTCCTACCATCCCTCCAGTGCCAATTTCTGCATCGCCATTCGAAACAACTCATTCAGAATCTCAACCCTCCACGTCTCAGTGTGTGTGGCTGTTCACTGTTTATTCACATCCCCTTCAGGCTCTTCCTTATCACAGTAAAACAAAAGCACCATGCCATGAAGACGTGGGGGAGTGGAGGCATAGCTCCACCATTCTTTAGCTCGGCAGTAGCAGGAGGTGAGTAGTCAGCTTCACATCCCGTACTCCTTACCTCAGGGAGAAGTCCCCGTGCCATATGGATACAGGAATGGGTGGGCCCCAAATCCGGTCTGGACGCTGCGGGAAATCGATTCCCGACTACCCAAACCCGCTGCCCACCGACTGAGCCATTCCGGCNACTTGTTCCTTCATATCTCGAAATGTCCATGGAACATCGCACTCCGTCGCAAGACAAAGCAATACGATAACATGTATTATACATGTATGTGCAGAAATATAAAATTTATAAACTGGTAACATTAAAATAATTGTAAATAAACTTACCATAATTCGTACTTCAATAATATAATTATTAAATGGTTTAAAACGGTTCGAATGAGAACAGTGACAGTGTTTCCTCTTCAAAATTCTGGATGTATTTTTTCTAGGAGAGATATAACAAGAAATACATCCAGAATTTTGAAGAGGAAACACTGTCACTGTTCTCATTCGAACCGTTTTAAACAATTTAATAATTATATTATTGAAGTACGAATTATGGTAAGTTTATTTACAATTATTTTAATGTTACCAGTTTATAAATTTTATATTTCTGCACATACATGTATAATACATGTTATCGTATTGCTTTGTCTTGCGACGGAGTGCGATGTTCCATGGACATTTCGAGATATGAAGGAACAAGTTTGTCGCCTCCTTGACGGCTCTCTACAGCCATAAGTTTCCGAACTCGAAGTTCGAAGGCGACACTCCCCAAGTTCAATGTCTTGCACGTGTTAAAAATAAATTGTAACTGCAGGCCTTACAGAAAAGGGCCAGTGGATATAGAAATTATAGGTTATGAGGTTCTCACATCGTTGGTTATGAAGAGCTCTCCCTTCTGGGACATAACGCCATACAGTCGGTTGAAAGTCAACCGACGTTTCGGAGGAGCATATCCCCTCCATTTTCAGGGTCGAAGAATAGCAGAGTAAGAAAACTATTATATATGATAATTGTTTTACGAATTTTTGTATGCATTTTATCCCCGATAAGTATTTAACGAAATACATATAGAAACTCATGTAGGCCTTCTCGTAAAATTGTCGCTAAACATGTCTAATCTAATTGTAAAATGTAATTGCCTGCAAATTATTCTGTAAATTCTCCAATGTCAGGTTTAATGAAAATCCTTCCAACGTTCTCCATTTGTTTCATGAGTACAGACGGGCGAAATGTTATGTACCTACCTACCTACGTATCTACCTATATACCTACCTACCTACCTACATACGTACCTACGTACCTACCTACTTACCTAACTACGGCTTTTCAGTTTCTTAATCTGTACACAATCGGTAGGACTCCTTGGACGAGTGATCAGCCCGAGGACGATACCTACACATAGAACAGCACAAACACAGAATAAACGCGCAGAGACAACCATACTCGACTGAGATTCGAACCCACGATCCCAGTGTTCTAGCGACCGAAGACGGTTTATGCTTCTGACCGGCGGTCAATGTGATCAGCCGAAAGGACGGAATGGTCGAATTTAGTAGACGCTACGCGGTGTTGCGGAAACGCCTGACAGTGCAGATTTCTGTCTCCTGTTTTCTAAGGCTCACCTAATAAGGAGCACCTAAAAATAATGAAATTAAATTAACTCCGTACCTTTGCCAACACGTATGGTAGCCACAGCCGTTAAAGCAATGTGTAAGTGTAATAATACGCGTTCTGAAAATTCAACAGGAAAATTTGAAATTATTCATTTGGTTGAAATAGATTTCTGTAGGTAACAGTTGGAGAAAATTACATAATGAGGAACTTCATAACTTGCACTCTTCTCCAAGTATAATTAGAATGATCAACTGAAGGAGGATGCGATTGGCAGGGCATGTATCACGAATGAGATAGAGGAGATTTGTGGGAAAGCCAGAAGGAAAGAGATCACTAGGAAGACCAGGACGTAACGGACCAATAAACTCGCATTTTTGAAGTAGAAGACGGTGTTTTCCTTGGGGTCCGTGTCGAGGAGTTACAGTCAGTCGTAGATCAGATGAGAATTGAAGGAGTGCAACGGAGTTCAGAGGTTAAGTCAAAATATTTCCCGTGGAATGCCCAGTCGGAATAAGATGGCAGTGATTTGTCAAGTGTTGTAGCCGGTTGTATAAAAGTCCAATAATTTCGATCATCAAACCCAAAACCCGTCTTATTAGTCCCGCAAAGCAACAAAACCAAAACCCATCTTTTTGCTCCCCCCACCCCCCCCCCCCCACCCCCGGATACGTGACATTGTTATTTACATGAATTTCAGTCTTCGGAATGTTAACTTGAAAGCCGAATTGAAGATGTCGCACTGTGTCAGTGTTGTTTTCCATTTACTCTATAAAATAACTACTTTAATGTAAGCTGCATGTCCTCTGAACATTTATTAGCATGCGTCATTTCCGAATCCTGTGTTCTCTTGTTGGTCCCACCTCCTATACTTGTTCGTCCGCCATATTGCAGTTGCTGATTCTAGGAGATGAGGAATTACGATGTTGGAGTGGCCTCAGTGGCATGAAGTCCATACCAATTTTCTTGAAAATCGGTCGATTGGTTTGAAATATGAAAGGGACACACACAAGCGCATTCCCCTTAAGAGATAAACGTAGACTGAAGAGGCAAACCCACGTCTTTCACGAGATATTTCAGTGTTCATTATCATCGCCTCCACAGGCCCGATCTGATTCACAAAGCAGAATATGTTACTGAACCGCCGGCAAATTTTAACAGCGTAATTCCCTTTTCAGATAATATTTCCTCCATTTCAGCATGGGGGGTTCCTGGGTGATTTATCTTGCTCGTGAAACGTGGGTAGGCTTACACGAGTGGGCCTAGGCTGAGGCAAGCATAAGGACACTGCAGTCATGAGCACCACTTTCAAGATTTTTGGAGAAACAAATTGCCATAGAAGAACGTGAAGAATATATTAAATAATAAGTTCTAATAAATTTGAACGCATTTAAAAGTTGTCTCCTATCTTGAATAGTCTAGGACCTATATTCTAGAGCGGTTAATAAAAATAATCTCTGCTTGTCCCCCCTTGGAGGAATTGAAGAGTTGTCCATGACCATATTAATAATTCCCACTATGGTACTTCCTTTTCGATAATTGGACAATCCAGATATATATCAGAATTACTAGATTTTCGGACTTCATCCATCATCCGGTATTCTAAAAATCAACAAAACAGTATTTAGAATAACGGACGATGAACAAATTCAGAAAGACCAGCAGTTCTGTGTGTTACGTATACACCATTTTCAGAACTATTTAGAATCTACAGTTATGTACCCTCATCTGTTCGCCGGCAGGTCCACCAGCCCGTCAACATACGTACCAGAGAATATTTCGGGTAATCTAGTCAGTTTTTGGCCCATTTTGAACGTTTTGTCTCCTTTTTATCTTTTCATTAAAAGTCAGCATGAGACCAGTGGAAGTCACGTGCTCTTCACTTAGCATATTATACCTCGACTGAACAACAAAAGATTGAACACACCTGTAAAACTGCGAAAAATTCTGTGCGTTTTTAGGCTCTCGGAGTGTCAACGCTTAGTTTCTGGCTTTACTCTGGGAAGACTTGCCTCTCTGTGAGTCCTAGCTCGTGTGGCTCACGTGAAGTTGTGAAAAAGTGATATTGCTCGTGAAAAAAACATGCATACTGCCAGTGGCAGAAAAATATGAGTGTTGTTGCTGATGACGCAAGCATATGCAGAATATTCTATCTTCTCCATTCTCCCTTCCCCGCAGGAGATCTTCATGGCTCATCTCTCAAACAACTTCTGAAATATGTATCAAATTCTGCGCTCAGAAAATTTCTTGGTAGCAGAGCCATTCCTCGATTTACTTATCGAAATCATCACGTAAGTTGAAACGCGCAAATCATGAGTCAGTTTTCAATACGAATTGAAGAAAAGTTGGAAGTTGCGTACATGGGCTAATCCAATAGATATTTGTTCACGTAAAATATTATATGTAGTTACTTATTTTATTTTAAGTATTATTCTCTTTCAGGTTTTATATAGTGTCATGCAGGTTCTGTTGTCCTCAGCATCAGGCAAATATCCGCCAAGCTGCCTGTTACTGATAGCCTAATCGCGTTAAAATATGAACTAAAACGAAGTAAATTAAGAAGTAGTGGGCTGTAACGTATGCCAGGGGTTGGCAACCTTTCGTAAAGTGTGCCACACTGTCCAGAAGTGTGCCATGTAGGTATTACAAAACACTAAACGCAACAGAATGAGTAAAATAGGTTCCATTTGTCCGTTCATTATGAAACATACTGTTACGAACTCTCCAAAATTTTCGAAACTGGAAAATAATTGGTAACTACTATAAAATTAACAAAGTTTAAACTAAATTATTTGTGAGATGTGGGAAGCCTTATAAATGCATGGTTGTTGTCTCTGTGTGCACATGGACAAAACACTCATAAATACATTTACTTTCGTTNAACATTTACTTTCAGTTTCATTTACTAAAACACAGACAGTTTATAAATTCAAAAACTCAAAATAATCTGGACCTGAATAAATTGAAAAAATTGACGTTCGACCTTAACGTTAATGAGAGCAATATGGCTGAATTTTAGTAGCAAGAATATTGATGTCTGTTGAAACGTTGGTGACAGATCTGCTATTTAAGTACAATAAGTCGAGGAGGTCATTGGATTTTTTTCAGTTTACCTAATCCTTCCAGTCGCATTATGGCCCTAAGGTCGACTCAGCCTCTAACAGAAATGAGTACCAGGAATTAATTAAATAATTTTCCTGTGGAGTAAAGCGCGGCCGGCGCGTGAAGCTGGCAAAGTTACCGCCATCTTTGAGCTGATTGTCTAGATAATGTGGGACCGTCAACGTCTCTCAACCCTAAGGGCCTTCATGGCCTGTTACAGGGATAGCTTTACTTTACCTTTTAAGAATGTAAAGTTAAAGCTATCCGTGTAACAGGCCGTGAAGTCCATACGGTTGTGGGACGTTGAGGGTCCCACATTTTCTCTAGACAATCAGCTCAAAGATGGCGGTGGTGTTGTCAGCCTTACGCGCCAGCCGCCCTTTACCCCCAAGAATATTCCATGGTACTCATATCTGTTAGAAGCTGAGTCGACCACAGGGCCATAGTGCGGCTTGAAGAATTAGGTCAATTGAAAAAAGATCCACCTCATCGGGACTCGAACCCTCGACCTTCCGGCTTGTATCATAGCGCTTCAACCAACTACGCTACCGCGTGCCCCCAGTAAGTATATAAGTATTCGTAAATAACACACAACAGGTTGCATACCATAAATGTAATATATACATAGGCCCTATAATTTTAAACCTCGTTAATCAAGAAATATCTGTACTGGCTCCTAATGTCACATGAATGCAATGTGTATGATTTGAGAACTCAGTAAAGCCCATTGTGTTTATGAGGCGAGCTGAAGAACTGGGTATTACGGTTATATGTAACATTAACCTCATCAAAGTTAAAGTAATTGCTATAAAAACGGCCACATTATCACTTTTCCTGGATAGTCTCTTTCCAAAAACAGAAGATCGCATTAAGTGGACGAACTGTTTTGGGGGAGACTGTGGACCTGTCGTCTGACAGATTACTGATGAATGAATGAATAAAAACGGCACTTCCCGGTTAGCAACTGCAGAACACACTGAAGACTTGTCCCGTGTGGCCCATACTGTGGATAGCCGGATGTTGATCATAGTCCTTCTGAGACCTTTACAGAAAATAGTTCTGTTCCCATTGGTTCTCTGTGAGTACCTTAATGGCCCGCGGCTCGCTTTGTGTGACGCTTACTTCTTGCTGGTTTCTTGTCTTTTTTCGAACATGAAGACGGAGGCAGTATTTATCTCCGAAACGTCTGTGAACTGGAGAATTAGTCGGCGTTACATCATGGATGATAATACTCTTCATATTCACTGCTATGAGGAACTGAAATCGAACATACATTATTAAAATGTCCGTTCATTGTTACTTTATTTCACAGATAAGTGTATTGGACAGAAGCACAAATGCGATTCAGCTAATGAAGTTATCTGTGTTGCCCCACTGGATGTTCTTTTGTGTTCTGAATCTTAAGGATATGCATAAAGTCTGAAAACCTCTTGCCAGCTTCAGCGAACAGTCTAGACGGCGCAGACTTTATTGATCTTAACTTGTCTGTAGAAGGGTTTTGCCAGTTCACCCCTAGATGGCTCTAATGTAGGCTTTTGTTCCACTGTTCTTAAAGCATTTACAGAACGTAATACTTTCATCCATTCTTTCTGAAACAAAAGAGTGGCGATCAAACGATCAAACAAGAAGCAAGGAGGCTTTGTCTTTTCTTGTGTGGGTAATTTATCGGCTTTGTCTTGGCCTAAAGGTGAAGCAGTGAATATATTGCTTATTAATAGACATGGAAAGCTGCTATATTCGATTTAACTGAAGTTATTATCTGGGTTGAACAGGCAACTGGAATATCGTGCAGTTGTTAGAAGTAGATATTGTAAAGGCCATGATAAAAATCTGCCATACAAGAACGAAATATTTAGGGCCGAATTAAAATGTTCACAATAACCCTTTCTCTGCATTGCGATTCGATAGGTCAGTAAACGAGAATGACAATTGTGACGAAAGTAAGAGTAGATTAAATTCGGGAAATGCTTGCTACCATTCACTTCAGAACCCTCTGTCTCATCGTCTATCTAAGGCTGGGGCCACACGAGCACACAAAATGCTTCCGTTGTAACGAACGTACTTTATGACGGACGTTGCTGAGGACGCACAGTTGCAGAATGCGGTGCTTAGTTTTTTGTCTGCAATGGAGCCAGAAGAAAGCATACCATTGCCTCTCTTGTTTATTTCTACAACGGACGCATTTTGTGCGCCCGTGTGGCCACAGCCTTAAAAAGATTACCTCTACGTAGTTTAGTATGAGTGTGAAACTCGTTTTTCGGCCTTAAGAGAAACTCACAGACTGAGAGTGTTTGAGAACAAGGTGCTGAGTAGAATATTTGAAGTAACAGAAGGCTGGAGAAACTTGCATACTTTGCATTCCTGGCCAGATATTCGGATAACGAAGTGAAGAGGTATGAGAGTGACAGGGCGTGTATCGCAAATGGGAGCGAAGAGAGGTATATACAAAATTTTGGTAGGAAATTTTAAAGGAAAAATACCTCTTGGAATATTTAAGAGTAAATGGGAAGATAATGATAAATATACACGATGTGTACAGGATCCGTTAGGACTCTTGTTTTTTCTTGTTGTTGTTTTGCCCTGCAATGCCATCTGCTGGCAAGTTGTGGCGTTAAGATTTTTGAAGTTTCAGCTGAAGCTCTCTATAATTTCAAAGCGCAAACATCTCTGCATCATGTGTTCTGACCTTGAATGTAACAGTACTGTTCTGACGCTCGTCGGAAAATGGCGGTTGAACAGGAAGCCCAACATCAAATTTTGTTTGAAGTTAGGCAAAATAGTCGGAGAAGCGTACGAAGTGATTAAATGTGTGTAAGGTAGTGATTGTTTAAGTCGCTCGAACATTTTTCCTTGGTATGCTGTATTTCGTGACGGCAGGGAGCTCATTGAAGACGCTTCACGTGCATCAAAGCCGAGAACAAGTCACATTGAAGAAAATGTGAAAAAAGTGACCGAAATCCTTGCATGAGACAGATGTGTTTCTGCAAGACTCATCGAGGATCTTTTGGGAATACCAAAAAGTACTGTGCATCAAATTTTGACCAAGGATTTGGGCAAACGGAAGGTCTGTGCGCGGTTTGTACCGCACGCGCTGTCAGGCGCTGTCCACATGCCAGGGTGGAACACTGCAAAGACATGTTACGGTCGGTCAAAGTGATACAAAATTTACAGAATCGATTGTTACTGGTGACAAGACATGGTGTTTTCAATATGAGCCTCTCACAAAGCGGCAGAGTGCAGCGTGGTTGAGCTCAAAGAAACCAGCCGAAACCAAAGAAAGTGCGCATGCAAAAGAGACGAGTAAAAACACTGCTAACCGTTTTCTTCGATTCCAAAGGAATCATCCACAAGGAATTTCTGCCAGAAGGTCAAACAGTGAATTCTGATTATTATCATCTCGGAGCCCTCAATCGTTTGTAGGCGAGAATTCTTCGAATTCGACCTGAATATGGAGAGCAAGGTTCCTGGTCGCTCCTCCACGCCAATGCCCCACCCCACAATTTTTTGGCCAGAAAAGGGATCACAGTCCTCGATCATCCTCCGTATTCGCCAGATTTGGCTCCAGCAGATTTCTGGTTGTTCCCAGAAGTTAAGTTGGCGATGAAAGGAGACCGTCTCGATTATAGCTTTGTACTGATTCAGAAGGAGACTATTTTGAATAAAAGAGTGACATTTTCAAAATAATTCCCTTCTTGTATTTTTAATGAACACAGTCCTAACAGAACCTGGACACACTGTGTACGTCAAAATACAGGATGTAGTGGATTCATCTGGCTCAGGATAGGAACCAGATGCGGTCTTTTGTGAACACGGCAGTGAACCATCGTGATCTATAAAATGCTGGGAATTTCTCGAGTGGCTTAACCACTTACATTTTTGCGCCTGGATAGAGAATTCGTTAGTTGGTTTGTTAGGCTTACAGAGGACGAAATCAGTGTTCAGCTGGTGTCCCTTAAGAAACCGAACAAAAAAGAAAACAAAGTTGAACGGACGGTGTGACGTGTGGGTGTCGCTTGGTGCTTGCTACGGCGTGTGGGGCCACGGCAATGCGGTAATCCAGCAGCGTCCCGAATTTGCAGCATGGCGCCTCCTCGGCATGACAAGGATCTCATCGCCCACCCCCTCCACCTAACTTTTTGTTTTCGTAAGAAACAGTTTACAGTTCATTTTAAAAATAATACTTTTCAGGTTAATGTCCGTATAAGCCGATCACAGCGGTCACATGGTCTAAGGCATGAATTGTCTTCGCTCACATGAAAAATGGGATCGTGGGTTCGAATCCCAGACGAGGCATGGATGTCTGTATGAGTTTATTCTGTGTTCGTGCCGGCCTACCTATTTAATTGATCAATAGGGAGCCTGGTTTTGACAACATGAACAAGCTTATGTCGCCTCGGGATTGTGTTTGAGAGGTAGACAGCCACTCCGGTAGTTAGTTGGCTCTTTATTTATTTATAAACGCTTGTCGTTGTTCAGTTTAAGCCTAAATAGCGTTGAATGACCGGATATTAATGAAATGGAATGTTAAGGGAAGCCTCCTGAAGTAATTTAAGGCACTAGACACTTGCTTGGTGTGACTGAGGAAATTCACAGAAATATTTTATCAGAATTTTTAATCTCCGGGCCGAAGTTTGGTACCTTGTTTTCCGGAACACGAAGCAAGAAAGCTAATAGGCTCTTTTCTTAATTCGCTTAGTGGGGGGGTGGAGTCCAACTGGGTCCACTCGGCACGGCAGCCACTGATTGGCCTACTGTAGCCTGCCCCGGGGGATTATGATGATGGAGAATTTGGTGGAATGAAGATTCGCAGGGAAAACCGAAGTACTCGGAGAAAACCCGCCCCAGCGCCACTTTGTCCACCACAAATCCCACTTGACCAGACCCGGGATCGAACCCGGGCCGCCGTTGTGGGAAGCCAGTGACTAACCGCTTGAGCTATGGCGCTACCAAGCTAACAGGTTGGTTTCTGCAATGGAAAAGCAGTATATTTTGTGTGAGGTAGGAACTAAGTTCTGTGTAGTATTTAAATGAACGTCACGCGTCACAGGTTTAAATATCTGTAAAAGTCAGCCAATTTGTTGGTGGAATATTGTGTAAATTAGTAATCTGTTACGTGCAGATGTGTTTTCTTTGTGTCAGGGTATTTCCTCACATACGCTGGTGTGTCTGGTCTGAATAATTTACTTGTTTTCATACAGGAAACTGGCACAGGCAGTTAATTGCCACACACTTCTCTCACTTTGGCTTTAAATGTTATAAATTATTACACTGTGCACGCGGTCACGTGAAAGGATAATTTTATTAATTATTCAGTTGCGAGTTCAGCGCTGCAGAACACAGGTCGTGTAGAGTCAGCACATGCCCACGTCAGCCCAAGAAGAAACTTCTTCATATTGGATCTGATGACGTCAATGCAAATTATTTTGACAGTAATAGGAATCCATTTATAAGAATAATAAGCTTAATTATAAAAATCACGACATTTCGACTACGTTTGGTCATCTTCAAGTCCCACAGATAGCCTAGCTTTACCAAGTCATTTATTACGAAGTTTCGCTCGTATGAACTTTGTATCAAAGCGCATATCCTCGACTTTACATCCAGTCTGAACGTGAACTCGCTCCTCCGAAACCTGTTCAAAAAAGAAACACAGACGTTCGAATGAAAACTGAAATAAACGAACGCAGCGTCACCAAGAAGTCCACCTTAAGTTCTTCTCTGGTCTGTCTCTTGTAGAATTATTTTCTGGTATTATGAATTTTTATTGATAATAGAAATGAGTACCAACAATCTTCCTGGAGGTAAAGGGCGGCCGGCGCGTAAGGCTGACATCCTCACGGCCATCTGTGAGTCAGCTGTCTAGAGAATATGTGAGTCTCCGCATCTCACAAACCTATGGGCCTCCACGGCCGGTTACAGGGATACCTTTACCCTTTTCTTTTACCCAGTATTTTTCATAACATAGGGGCAAGTGGGGACGTACTGGGTTGAGGCACTACGCTACAAACGGGAAGGTCGCTGGTTCGATTCCCAGTGAGGTTGTTGGAATTTTAGTTTACCTAATATTTCCAGCCCCATTATGGCCCTGGGGTCGACTCAACCTCTAATAGAAATGAGTACCAGGAATCTTCCTGGGGGTAAAGCGCGGCCGGCGCGTAAGGCTAACAACCTCACCGCTATCTCTGAGTCGATTGCCCAGAGGATGTGGGAGTCTCGACGTCTCAGAACCCTACGGGCCTCCACGGCATGTTTACCTTTTTTTATTTAATATTTTCTTATTGAGATTGACTCATTTCAATTTGGTGCAAATTTTGCTACAGGCCTACAATGAAATATTAAATTTGTGAAGTTTTTTTAAGATCGCGAGTCCTATAGGCTCGGACCTGTGGGAAGAGCATCGTAGGGTTTTCTGTTGTTTTCCTCAGTTTTGCCAGAAGAATGCCGGTATAGCAAGTTGCCTTAAATTAAGCAACTGCCTATATTATTATTCACTAGTTATCTTACTGAGCTATTGAAATCATCGTTAAATAAAAAAGTTACGTCTGTGACCGTGCAGATTTCCGTGGCGCCATGTTGTCCGGAAGACAGTTGTTGAGATTTCGGAGAGCATCCCGCCTTGCTCTTGAGGGTGGGAAATACGTCACTCTTCTGTCACATATACCGCGAAGTTGGACGCACCAAGCTCCTCTCAACCGTTGCTAACTATCTACCAAGCTACACGGAGTCAAGACTACTATCCTGGAATTGTATGTCGTTTCCAAGTAACACATAGGACTTACGGTCACGCCTTCCGTACAGTCCCCACTGTGGGAACGTAATATAACACGTTACAATATTTATGAACAGGCTGCATGCTGCCCTGTTCTGTTCTAGTATTGGAATAGACGGAACATTTTCTATAAGACACCGCGTGCAGTAGTGCATTATTTTTTGTCATTCTATTCTTCCTCACCACACATCTGTGCTGCAAGCAGGACTCGATCTCAGAGCAAATAAGAGCAAAGCAGCAGACAAGAGCGTTCTCCCTTCTGCCACCCCATCCGCTTGCCTGTAAAGAGTGGATTCAGAAGAAAGGTATTATGTTCGCAGAGAAGTCTCGAACTGGTGACCCTCTGCAACACATGCGAACCGTGAGAACTGTCAGGGAGGTTAATACTTCAGTCTGCTTCTATAGCCGTGGGAGAACTCGTCACGTGGGTGGAAGGACATGCCATCTTCATGGGCCTCAAACGCCTGTCTATTCATGGTCCGAACTGTGGCTGCCTGACAACAGGGCGCGGGGGAGGAACCTGACAGGGACGGAGTAGCAGGCGGCTGGAGAAAGTTGTACAGTACGGAGCCAAAGAAGGAGAATGAGATGAGCAGAGCGTGTAGAATTCACGAGAGCTGACTTTATTCTGGATTTTCGTAAGAAAGCATGAAGAGACTGCTAGGAAGACCTAGACGTAGACAGGAGGATGATATTAAAATTGATCGTAGCGAAGTAGAATGGGCGTGTAGTGGATTCATTTGCGAGCAAGAAATTAACGGCTGGGTTACATAAAACTTAGGGAATATTTTTGAGTTCCTGAGCAACAGGAACTCACCTGCACAGAGCTAGTTACTTGCTTACTCACGGTCTCTTCACCTACTCTGTCAGTAGCCCGCACTAAATAGAGCGGATGATTGCGAAATGGATGGAAATTAGGTAGAAGTAAGTGATATATGCCTACCTTAAGTTTGAATTAACAATCCCGGAATTCTCTTGGAGGGACTGACGGAAACCATGACAAACTCACGAAAGACAGTCGCTTTGCGGGCCGAGGGTTCGAGGTGGGACCTTCCGAATGTAGGAACCCTTGTCACCCGACCATTATGTCCGGTCATTCTGAGTTCAGTAGCATCATCAGTAGTGGTGGTAGTAGCAGCAGTAGTAGTGGTAGCGGTGGTGGTAGTAGCAATAGCAGTAGCAACAGCAGCAGTAGTAGTAACAGTAGCAGTAGCCCGCTCCTGGCTAAAAATCAGAAATATTTCTTCCAAATCAATTTGCTCAGTGCTAGAAATATCGAACTGCATGGAGATGAGCCCTTCTTGAGAAGCCAGCAGTCACTCAGATACTCAAGAATATCACAAAATTTTATAGAATCCGAAGGTTCATTGCCGTATTCACAAGAGCCCTCCACTTGTCCCTACCCATAGCACACTATCCTATCCATCTTAAGGCTATCCATCCACCTACGCCCTGGTCTTCCTAGTGGTTGTTTCCTTCAGTGTTACATGCTATGCCTGTCTAATGCCCCTTGGCTTGGTCAGTCCAATTATGTTTGAGTGAGAGCACAAGTTATGAGGCTCCTCATTATGCAGTTTCCGCAAACCTCCTACCATTTCATCCCTCTTCTGTCCAAATATTCTCCTCAACACCCTGTTCTCAAACACCCTCAGCCAGTGTTCCTCCATTAATGTCAGAGACCAAGTTTCACATCTACACAAAACAACAGGCAAAATTATTTTTGTATATTTTAATCTTTACGCTTTTAGACGAAAGGTTCTGAACTGAATGAACAGTAATAATAATAATAATAGTTTTTTAGATACATAAGCCTCAGCAGTCCAGAGTTGAATGGGTTTGCACTGGAAATGAATCTAAATATCCCTTGTCCGAACGGGAGACTTAGAACCATCAATTCTCAACCCCTTCATACACATATCTTGCTACCCTATCGCAACTTTTTCTTATGAGTCGCAATGGCACTAAGGCTCAGCATCTCAAGATGGTTTCACTTTCCGCAGTGCAAACAATGGGGTATGGCTGATGGGGTAGGGTGGGGAGACACTGTACTCTCTGCATCATTTCTCCTTCTCTCGCTACAAACTGCACTTGCTTCAGGGCACGGTGGGGGGGGGGCTGTAGTAATCGGAAGATCAGCCACCCTGAGTAGATCTTTCGTGATTTTCTTTAGTCACTGAAAAAATGTGGAGAGAGCGCTTAATGGACACAAATTATGTCAGGTGTTTCAGGGCGTAACCGTGACACAGAACTGAATGAAACAAATCTAAAATGTCGACATATACATATATTGTGTCAGTAAAGTTCCAACTATGATCCTTTTTTCACCAAAAATAGTATACGCGTTTTCTTCTCCACCTAACATTAGTTTCCTTCACGTATCCCCCCGAGTGGGTGTTACCCCTTGACGTCACTGGTCCTGTCTTGCGCTCCACTCATAGCTTACGTCTCGCTGTCACAGGCTCAAGCAACAACATCCAATGATTCTGACTAATCGATTGTAAAGAATATAGAAGGAAGAAAGGATAGCCAGTGTCTTCGCCGAGGTTCGAATTAGACACCTCCCAGACACAATTTCCGTAAACATCATTTGAATGTTTCCCTTAGTGGACGCCGCGTACATAGATACCATGACACGGGCATGTAACTGTTGTGTGTCACCTTGGATGTTTGAAAGAGACGAGATTCGTATTTTGAGATTTCTACCGCGACGAGTGTGAACAGTACTGTCTTCTGGCATTTGAGGCCGTGTGCGAACTAGTTGCCCCCTCTCTCAGCCTTCAGTTTGTACTGTACTACACGCCGTCACACCCAGAAGAGAGCAATATTCATATTCAAAACAAAACAATAAAATAAACGCTGTTTAGTCCGGGTTATATTTGTTCAGCCGTCCCTCCGTCCACATGTAGTCAGTCATCTCCAAAATTATTCGAAGAATTACCTTGAAATTTGGTAAAACATTTCTAAACTACATGTCGGGTGAAGTTAAATTCGGTTCATATACAGTACGTTCAGTACATTGTGACGTGACGCCTGAAAGCCGAAATAGTGGAGTCAGATCGGAAGTTGATTTCGTAGGCAACGAGTGTTAACAGAGCACGGTCCCGTGACAACGGGCTACCATGGAATTATTATACATGCACTTCTGTGAAAACACTTGACTAGACATATACATGTTACTGCGGAGCTGGAGGATTTCCCGTGGTAACGCGTACTTAGGCACACAGTTACCGCAGATAGAAATACAGAACTGTTCAACTCTGTGTCCACTATTCGGTATAACAAGCAGATATGAAACAATGCATTCGTGAATTTCAGAGTTCAGAAGTGAAGGCACAGCTCGGATGTGAAGTCAAAGATTTCCGAAGTGAAGCCGGAGAGAACACAGAAAGTGGGAGACCTGTTGTAACTGAGTGTAATTGTGATACTGACGTCAAATAAACCTAATCGTCAAATCTATAATCCACAATTATTAGTCACGGAACCCCCGAACACATGACAGTACGTACAATTCATGGTTCAGAAATCGGACATTTATCAGTGTTCTCAAAATATATTCCCTGTAAATGAAATACTGAAAACCTTAAAGAGTATTACAAATGTAAATAGGTTGAGAAGTCTGTAAACAGACTTGCCGATCACAGCGCCCGCGCGGTCTAAGGCATGAACCATCTTCGCCCGCTCGAACGCATGGCTGTCTGTGTGCGTTTATTCTGTGTTTATGTTGTTCGGTGTGTAGGTAGCGGCCTTGCGACGGGCTGATCCCCCGTCTAATGTGTCATATCGATTGTGTATAGATTAAGAAACTGAAAAAGCGACCAAAGTTCAAGGGGCTGTAGAGCCATAGACAGAGACAAGTGTAGGTTTGAGAGAGGTCGGTGCATGGTGTGTGGATAGGGATACAGATGTAAAGAAACGAATGCAGTCTCTCAGGCGACTTGTGTAAACCGTGAAGGGATTGGTACAGAAGGTGAAGAGATCATTGCAGATTGTAGTGACTGGTACAGACACCACACTGAGATCAAACATTTGTTATTAAACCACTTGTCGACCACGGAATACTGAACGAAATACAGGGAAATACGAACTGACGCACATGGCGGACACTTTCTGTCTTCTCCTTGTGGCTAGAAAGGCGTAATATTTCGAAAGCTACCATGTAATTGTGTGAAGCCTATCCCACTTCCGGGGATAGAGGTAATTTCTGTCTAATGGGTAAACTAGGGCAGTGTTTCTCAACCGCCGGGCCGCGGTCTCACAAAAGGTGAGAACAACTGCACTGAGGTATACTTCGCACTGACGGCTGAAGCAGTCACTGTGTTTCTTGAACCAGATCGAGACGATGGAAAACGTCCAGCACGTGTATCAGTTTGGAAACACAGCTTCGCCACTAACTGGAAATTCAGTTTGTGTGTGCGCTGTTTGTCTGGGTCTCTCTATCGTCTGGTTAGCTTCGTGATTACTGATTGCGCCTGAAAGGATGAATCTTGAGAGACTGCCGTTAGAAACACGGAGGGCTGCAGCACTGAAACATATTTCTGTTACGCTCCTGACGAGTATTAACAAACAAGGGCATACTTGAACAGCGCCTTCTCACTGAGTGAAGCACCACCGTGGGGGGGTAAAGGAGAGTCATTTGGACATGCTACTTAGAGAAGTTTCCGCAACGGAAATTACATTTTGCTATAGCAACTTTGTATATAAAAACTCTGTATGAAGTTCCTGAGAACTTCACGCTAGTTACTGCAGACACGATATCATTAAATTGTGCATAAAATTGTTGTCTGCTTGACTGAAACCGGCTAAAAATTTGGTGAATCAGATCGGTACTGTCGTGGCAGCTACAATTTTGATGCCCTCGGGTGTAAAAGGCAAACGCATTTTGCCAGGAATTTCTTTGTGCAAATCCCAGCCTTCGATTCTGACCGAACACGTGCCCAGTCGTTAAATTAAACACGTGTCACGTACACACCATTAGACCAAGGATGGAGAGTATTTATAGGTGAGATGTGTGATTAGGGGTTACAAGTATTCGGCCGGGACATATTTCATGAACGGTGTTGAAATAGAACTACGGAATAAAAGTTTGATGTTGGAAAAATCACCTGTAACAAATTTCTTACTTTCCCGTGGAAAAATACATCACTGGGTTGCTTGAGAAAAAGAAAAGTGTATATAAACTAAAAATAAAATTACAGAGTCCGCGGGCCGGGCAAAAGCTGTCACGTATCGTAGTTCTTCCACACACCTGCTTTGCCTAATACATGTGTTCCGTGGTGAGATGTGGTCCGCGGTCCGCCAGTTGGCTCCTTCCTGCCTTTCGTTCTCTGATGATGCGAGTACAGCGCATGCGTGCAAAAATTACGCCAAGTGCCTGCCCAAGCATGAAGCCGACACACCTGTGCTTAGGCTCGCCCGCCATCTGCATGCCCCAGTAATTGCATATTATCAAGAGGGCAGGATTCGAATCCTTGGCATATATAATTTCCTTGACCTTAATTACTGGATGTTAATGGAGATCATTGTAGGAGAAGAAAACTTCTCGGGCTGCCTGATTTCATCAGAACCTTATTTCCTATGCTAAATGAGTTATGTAACAAAAGAGGGTGTGGCGGCGGCGGGGGGCTGCAGTTTCCCCGACAACAACGCAACGGCAAGTAACCCAGACCTTCCGTTTACACGGCTTGCAACATTCAGCAAACGCGATATATCCACTCACAGCTTCCTTGAATGAAGTAGTCCGGGATTCCTCTCATTACATTGCTAGAAATACTGCGACAGTGTCTTAAAATAGACCACGACCGCTTCATTTCATATTTATTAAGTTTACTCGAAAACAAATTAAATATCTTGAAGATCTTGTGGGAGGTGACGCCATCCACCTGAAGATGGACACAGCAAAAACCTCCGAAAATTAGAACGCCTCCCTTCCTTCCTTCCGACTTGCATCTTTACATCCGAAAAGACCACATTCTTCGTATTCATTTTCGTGAGAACGTCAGACTTCGTAAAATACGTATGCTAGCAGGAGTAACACCATGATTTTCGTCCGCAAGCGAACTATACCGACCGAGCGACCGCCGCTTTTCTACGAAGTTAGTGCCAACTTTAGCGGATAGAAGGTGTCCCATTGCAACGCGTAACCCAAGTATCTTCGTCTTGCCTCTCACTGAGCCCCAGTGTATCTCTAGCATTACTACTTTTCCAGGAAGTTCAAATTCTTGTGACATTCCCGTTCTCAGACAAACACAGGAACCCGTAGATGGATCGGTCCTGCATTTGAAACCCTGTGTGTCATATCCACTCTTTAGTTGTTTTACGACACTGCTCCTACTAGCTGACCGCTAGTGGTCTAGTGGTCAGAGTTTCTGGCTACAGATCCAGAGGTTCGGGTTCGATTCTTGGCGCTACCAGATTTTTTTCTGAAAAATAGTTGGTCTGGAACGTGGTCCACTCAGCCTCGTGATGATATTTGAGGAGCTATTTCAAGGAAATAGAGGCTCCGGTGTAAGAAAACCGAAATTAGCGGCCGTGGGGATTCGTTGCGCTGACCACGCGACACCCTCTATCCACTAAAGTTGGCACTAACTTCGGCGACAAGCGACGGTCGCTCGATCGGTATAATTCGCTTGCGGACTCAACCACGGGGTTTGTTTGTTTGTTTGTTTGTTTGTTTGTTTGTTCGTTTTTTTTGTATTGGGACAGAGGATAGGCATGTTTTCCATGTTAACGACCCGACAATGGGCATTCGATTCCCAACTGGGACAAATATGTCCCTCTCATTTACAACTTCCAAGACCAGATCTGGGGCTCACTTACTCCAAACCAACGGATACTGGAGACGAATTACTTTGGGGTAAAGCAGCAGAAACGTGAAGTACCAAGGGTAAGAATGCGTGCAGCTGTAGCTACATTCTCCACACCCGCTCATCGCAAGTGCATAATTCACCATAGGGGCACTTTTACGCACTAGTGGCAATCTCTCCGAGATTATACGAAACCCAAGGGGTACGCGAACCACAGTTTTGATATCACTGAAGAAGAATCCCTATTTACTTGCGATCTTAAAACATGGCTGTACCCCGTTTCCTGTTGAAGTACGTTACAGCTGGACTGTCAGCGTTAAGGGTCATTGTAAGACGAGAGTCGATCCGGCTGGCTTGAAGCCGTTCATATATATTGGTTGCCAAATGAACGGTCCTACCGACAAACTGTCTTACAATTCTAAATTACTGAACTCTCCTTCCTCTAACCAGTACAATCCATTCTAAAATGTCGTGGACCTTCAGTGCTCAGCTGGTGGTGGCCGAATCCCACGTTTGCATACGTCTGAAAATAGAGCTACAGGCCCGCAGTTTACGCTGTTGGTCCTGTTTCAACGATTCTTACTCGTCTGAAGGTCTGAAATTTAAGCTGTTGGCTCAGTTTTAATTGTTCTTACGTTTTTGAAGGCCTGGGAATCAGGCTGTGACTCTTACTTTTCAAGATGTCTACACTTCGAGCTATTGCTTCTGGTTTAATACTTCTTACATTTCTGGAGGTCTGCATTTTAAGTTGTTGGCCGTGTTTGAATGATTCTTATGCTTCCAAATGTTTGCAGTTGAAGCTGTTGGACCTGCTCTCACGATTGTTACATTAAGAAAGTCTGAAATTCAAGCTATTGGCCCGTTTTCAGTGATTATTTCGTTTCCACATTGTAGTTCTTGATTTTAGTGAATATCACAGAGTGTAACACATCCTGCTTTCCTTCAGACTTTGCAACTACTCGTTACTAATGGGCCATTGGAATTAGGTCATGTTCCATAGGAATATAAGCTTAACTTACCCCTGAATATGGTAAGAGGAGAAATGTGCATGAGAGTGCGTTCCGTTGTGTTGTGGCGTATTTGCCCACAACAGGAACTTTGGAGCCAGAGAAACAGCCGTTATTACGTAATGCCTTCACGCAACAATAGAGGAACTGTCACGATACGAGATATGACGCGTACAGCCTTTGCTGTGGAACAATTGACTGAACACGTTTCAGCGGAGATGAATGTACGCAACAGTATTGGAGCTGTGTTTTCTGCGCAGTCCGTGCCGAGGGTTTCCAAAAAGACAAAAGAGATCTTTCAAGTCAGTTGAGCTTCGAGACGCCAACCTGACAGGATATGAGCTTGGGAGCGGAGGAGTTGAATTGGGGAATTGAGGCACCAGAACTATTAAGTGCAGATGTGTCATGTAAACGCAGACATTACTGCCTCCTCTTATGTGATACCATGTGGTCTAATAAAAACCTGAAGATGGAAGCATCATATTCCTCCCCAATGTCAGTCACGTTATTCAAGGCTATAAAGCGTCATATCGGAAAAGGCAACAAAGCTTCATAGTGAGTGCCACTGCATTCTCTGCCTTCGGGACATTCAATCAGTGTGCGTGCGTGCCAAGGCACCGAAGCGTCTCAGCATTCTCAGCACACTGATTTCCTCAGCCTCCAAAATCCCAACATTAGATGCAATTTAATTTTGAAATTCCGATCCCTGAAACATTTGTCCCTGACGAAATAGCCAGGAGAATCCTGCCTTCACTCAGGATATCGTAAGAGAGATATAAATTCGTGACGTCACTACCGAGGTCCTAAATCCATATATCGAGTGATTTAGTGATATGTGTTTTGATTATCGTCCAGTCTCGTAACAATATGAATATTATCTTCTGGATTGTAATACCGTGTAGTTCGGTAGACCACCGACGTTTCGGAAGAAAATATCGTCTCATTCTTTAGGTTAGAAAATTAAATTGCTGGTTTCTTCCTTGGCTTATTTTTCGACCCGTAACATCAAGGCACTATCTGGACTTACACCAGACTACACAGCGCTACAACAGTGCCACAGTAAGAACATTTTCTCGGAATCACAAGAAGCTTCTTCAGGGTTATGTAACCGTGTTGTCTTCTATGTGCAAACAAATTTCATAGAATGGCCTGCTGTTTTATTATTGAGGGTAGTCTGATAAGTACCAAATTAAACGGTGTCATGCCATGAGAATAATTCCCTAGAACACTCTGTTGTACACGTTCGCCGTTCGGTCTCCAGGTGATGCACAGTCTGTTCGGAAGTGACATCGTGTAGTCTGGTAGTTCTGCACTGACGTTCGCACGATCATACTGCCTCCATATTCGCGGGCGAAGGATAAGCCATAAAACAAAGCAAAAGAAACTGAAGATATGACATAACCTCAGTGAGCTTCCACCAGATTGCGCAGACTCGCATCCCAGCTGACGCTACTCTTCATGGCGCCATATTGTGTGTGACCAAGTAAATCAACAACGTTTTAAAAACTACAGCAAGAGGAGCTTCAATTAATAATAATTATAATTAATTAATCTTATTTTATTTTAATTTAAAATTAATTTTAACCTGTTATATTTTAAGTTTGCATATGAATTATAACTGGGGACCACGCCGTAGTGCAATTGGTTGAGGCACCATGCTACAAGCCGGAAGGTCGCGGTTTCGATACCCGATGGAATTTCTCAATTGGCCTAATCCTTTCAGCCGCACTATGGCCCTGGGGTCCACTCAGCCTCTAACAGAAATGAGTACCAGGAATTTTCCTGGGGGTAAAGGGCGGCCGGCCGGCCGGCGCGTAAGGCTAACTACCTCACCGCCATCTGTGAGCCGATTGTCTAGAAAATGTGGGAGCCTCGACGTCTCCCAATCCTATGGGCCTCCACGGCCTGTTACAGGGATAGCTTTATCTTTTACTTTATATGAACTATAGCCAGCATTAATACTGTAAATAACGCATATGATCTAACCCCCCAAAATGTAAACATTTGTCAACGTAGGGGGGAAATAGCAGAAAATGCAGAGTGCCAAGGCAAAATGATTTACCTGATGATGGTCATAAAGGACGGAAACATGTAAAAGAAAAATATATAAATGTATTTAACTTACAGGATCTTAAGGCATCTACTGGGATAGCCTTATTAACACATAGTCAACACACATAGTCAACACATCAGTCACCAAAAGTGCCCATTGTCCTTAATTGTACAGATTGTATGAATCTGTCTCAAATAATAAAAAAAAAAAAGCTTACAGGAATTGTAGTGCCGGAACCTGTAATACTCTACTTTTCATAATCACGTCAGACCGAACAGAAGGGCCGATTAGCGAGCGAAGAGCGTTACGTAAGAGACACTTCAGCTAGGCTACATACATTTCAATACGGTGGGTCGTTTCTCCTCTTTCAAGGAGGTAAACGGTTCTGATGAACGCGGCTCATGTCATGTCTGTTGTGAAGGAAATGCGATTTGCAAAATTAAGTTCAAGTTTACACTGAGGTAACATTTGACTTCCTGGCGCCGGCGACTATGAATGTGGATCAGTTGTCTGTATAAAGCAAAGTTCAGAGATAGGAACAAGCTTTATCTGCTGGGCCCAACTGAGTACGTTTTACCTGAAGACGGAGACAGAATCGAGTCTCCGAAATGTTGTTTTTAAATGAAACCGTGACGATGGATAATGTCCACAATCTCAGTAATTGTACCAGCAGTGCATGTTGACAATGATCCCTAATTGCTAACACTTAGAAGCCTGAACTTCATTTTGTATTTAAAAGTAAGCAAATCTATTTCGAGATTGTGACGGATTTACAAATTTTCAGCAACCATGGCTGTGGAAACGTGGATTTTGGAGTACCGTTAGCTTGTCTGTATATGTGTAATACATAAGCGCCTGATCTATCTATGTATCCGCTTTCTATCTATCTATGTATCTATAGCTGTACAGCCATTGTCAATCTTTGCACGTTTTCACTGTCATCGTCTATATACATTGGGTAGGGCACCTTGGACGAGGGATCAGCCCGTTGCAAGACTGCTCCTACACACAGAAAAACACAATTACAGAATAAATGCACACAGATATTCATACCTCGAGTGGGATTCGAAGCCACGATCGCAGTGTTCAAGTGGGCGAAAATGGTTCATCTTCAGACCGCGCGGCCACCGTCAACCGATCAGCACCTGAACGGTTGGGCGGAATTTGTCCATATTCGTTATTTAAGAGTTTATGAGTCACAGATCAGTGCCTAACCAACATTCCAGATCCTTCAGAATGGTCCTCGAAGACAAAATTGCGGTTTTATCTAGAAAATAAGTTGACATATGTGATAGAGGCACTCCCTCTGTATAAGACAGTGACCAGTGGCACGACACCGTCACTCTGTACATTCTTCTAGAAGTGTACTGTGCGTACAGTGCAAAAATGCGTAGTACACGGAAAATATATGTATTGTGTTCTTCTAGATCAAGGGTATCCAAACTACGGCCCGTGGGCCGCATGCGGCCCGCGATGTGATTTTATCCGGCCCGCGAAAGAATTGTGCAGAAATGCGCCAATTGAACTAATTTTCCAGTGAGTACTGGTAAATGTGATTCCGAGCTTATTGACCTGACA
>NW_019718027.1:715537-719882 GCF_002891405.2 Cryptotermes secundus | reverse complement strand
CATTCAGAGCAAAGTTGATACTTCTGGAAAGCCAAGTGAAAAATTGTAACTTTGTTCATATGCTATACTGTGCAGAGTTGCATAAAAAGGGTGAAGCAGAATTTCCTTCCTCGTTTGCAAATTTAGTCATTTTAGATTTGAAATTACAATTTCGGAAGCGATTTGCTGATTTGGATGCCAGTGCTCAGGAAATTAGATTGTTTCAAAATCCGTTTGACTGTTTTGCTGCAGATGTCCCAAGTCAAATTCAAATGGAAATTATTGAACTTCAGNTTTGAACCTCAATTTAATCAAATTTTAAGAATGCAAAAAGAGTTCCATCATTCACATTAATTGTTTTATTATAATTTGTGATGAAAATATGAGCATTTGTTGCTACTGTCTGTTGTCATTAATATACGATAATTTATTCTCACGTACTTTGTATTTAGTTTATGAAATTCTGTGCTTTCAATAAAACTCATATACCTAGAGTTATTAATTTCTCATTTTATCCGGCCCGTTGAAAGTGCTGAATTACCTAATGTGACCCTCGGTTCTAAAAGTTTGGAGACCCCTGTTCTAGATCATGTCTGGCCAATGGGTGTCAGTGTTTCGGAGAAACGTGGCTCCAACCGTGAACATGGAGGCAGTGAGTTCTTCAAAAACGCTGGAAACCCCTTACTAGTCTATACGGTGTCATAACGCGGAAGACGACAGCGTGAATATTTACTCCCGTTGAAAATCCCAACTTTACTCCGGAAGACGAAAGGGTAGGGAGCACTTGGATGACGTGGGCGTAGATCGGAGCATGAGAGAGGTAACAGTAATATTTCTCTTAAAAAGGGCACCACGTGGTGGCGCGAGGATATGCCCTTAGTTCAGGCGGCTCAAGAGAGGGGTGCAGTGGCTTTGCTCCCTGCAAACCTCACTGGATCTATGGGCTCCTAATGGGCGGGAGACTTCTTGACCGAGGCAACTCAAGCAGGGCGCTACAACACGGAGTTAGCTTCTTAATTCTCTCCAAAATTTTGTTCTCATTTCATCATACCCATCTCTCAATGCCCCCTGAAATGTGCTATAGCCCTGGTCAGACAGCACACTATCACTTCCTCTGTCTTTCAAGTTGTGGGCTTCGCCTCTGATCTGTCACTTAACTGGTCTCAGAGTGAGGGAGTTAGTTTACTCCTGGTTCGGCCCTTGCGGGTGTATTTCAAGGCAATGCCATATCTTAGCCAGTTAAATGCCGGCTTCTCACCTTGGAGGCTTGGGTTTAATCCTGGTTGATTTCACGTCAGATTCCTGGTGGTTTAAATGACATAGAAAACAGAATTTCTCCGAATTCAATTGCCTTGCCCCTTCTAATCATCTCCGTACCGATTTGTCACCGCCCTCCCGTCCCCTTGAGGTGCACGATAACTGTGACCACGCAGCGCATTATCACATACTCTGCTGATAGAGTGAGGGAAGTTGCTTATTGGTGGGCTCTCCTGGGAAACACAGTAGCCCGCACTGAAGCCTCGGACAAAGCAAAGCAAGCCCTAACCAAGAAACAGTTGACAGAAGGAGCGAGATGATGAAGTTGGCAGACGGGAGAGGTGTTGAGTATTTGACAGTAAGATAGGGTAATACAATTCTCAAATTCAAATAGCTGAAGGGGTTTGTGAAAGAAAGAACCGCATCACCCCACCCCCTTCAGCGTTCTGTCTCCTCATTAATCACCCCTCGTTATTGTGATGTTCTGACTGCATGTGTCACCAGTCTCCCATACACCGAGCCTCTTCATTTTTCATACGACAGTCTCTCCGATTATTAGGCGCCCTTTACAAAGTAGGAGAGGGAACGCCTTGCTTGCAGGTCGAGTACGCCCGTTTATCTGTCTGTGTCGGCTCCCAGAACTGTGTAAAGGTTCTCAGGCAATTAAGATATTCAGCCGTGTTGTTCGTGAAGCCCACTTCACCCAATTTACTTTTAAATGTGCAGTAAGAACTCCCTAGGCCGTGCGGTTAGTCGGTTAGTCGCAGACTTCCCACAGCGGCGGCCCGGGTTCGAGCCCTGGTCAGTCATTTGGGATTTATGGTGGACAAAGTGTCACTGTCGCAGGTTTTCTCAGTGTATTTCAGTTTTCCCTGCCAATTCTCATTACAACGACTGTTCTACATTCATCAGCATCTATGATTCGGGGCTGGTACAATAGGCCAGTAGTGGCCGACGTACCAAGTGGGCTCAATCTCACCCCACCTCAAGAAACAAAAAAGAAAATAGATCTGACTAATTCGGACTTGACCATTCCGGGCCCTCCGTCTTTTTTAGCCTACTTTCCTTAATTTGGAAAAATAAAAGCAGGCTGATGAGATCACCTTGTTGTCTGTGTGTCTGTAGGTGTACCGTTGCTAGACTTCAGTCCGGTACACAGTTCCCGCTGCAACACACACACAAAACAATAGAAGATTTTTTGACATATAATTTTCTATGAGGTCCGTGTCGTATCATAAAATAGCAGATGAATTTTTTTTTCTCAGAAATTCATGTTTATTATGTATTTTATTTAGCGAGAACACTGATTTTTCGTAAAGTTGAATCTCTTGATAAAATTTATTATTTTCTCTCCACTCAGAAAATTATATAAATACAACACGTCTTATAAATACATTCAGTTAAGACATGTTGCTGAATTTTTAGTAAGTTTGCCGATTTTTATGAACTATGACTTGAATATGACAAAATTTACACATAATTAATTTTAACTTGGGTTTTTCACTTCCTCGGACCACCTCTTTCCTTTGTAAGTGGGCGTTAGTAATGTTTCAGTGCACATCTTGCAGTTATGCAGATATCTGTGGCAGCCGTCGGCAGTTCCGTTTGACATTGAGCCACATTGACAGGTAGCAACAAGCCTGCACTACACCATCAGGCAAATTAATTCTCCATGTCAGTAAATTCCTTTGTTACTATAGGAGTGCAGCAAGATGCTACAATATAATATTATGTAAGAAGGATAAGAAAAGCTATTCCTGTACTTAATTAAAAATTACGTGATGAAGACATGTGGAGGAGTGCAGGTATAACTCCACTGTTCTCAATCTCAATGCTGGGTTCGGGTGAGTAGTCAGCTTCACACCCGTATCACTTTACTTCCGGGGAAGCACCCCCAGTACCCAATGCCCAAGAGGCTGCGTGAGCCCCAGAACTGCTGTGGAAAAGACAGAAATCTCTTTCACCTCCCGGGAATTGAACTCCGGTTCTTCGGTCTTCCAGCTCGCAGTATAATCACTATTCTGACTGATATAATATTTTATTATTAATATTTTCCGAGACTTAAAAGGAGACTGAACTCGGGTAATGCTTGCTACCATTCAGTCCAGAAACTTTTGTCGTCTCGTCTGCTGTCTAAAACATAAAAATTAGAATATACAAAACTATAATTTTGCTTCTGGTTCTGTATGGGTGTGAAACTTGGTCTCTGACATTAAGGGAGGAACATAGACTGAGGGTGTTTGAGAACAGGGTGTTCAGGAGAATATTTGGACCGAAGAGAGATGAAGTGACAGGAGGTTGGAGAAAACTGCATAATGAGGACCTTCATAACTGTTACTCTTCTCCAAGTATAATTAGAATGATCAAGTCAAGGAGGATGAGGTGGGCAGGGAATGTAGCACNGAAATTCTTGAGTAGCTACAGATTTGGCTTCTCCTCAAGAAGGGCTCAGCTCCATAAGTAAGTAAATAAGTAATATTTTCCGAGCATCTTTTTTAATCCGGTCTCAAACTGCAAAGAACGCCTTTCGAAATTTTGTATGTTACATTATTGACTGAATTTTTCCCAGTTTTGTTTCGCATATGTCAACAGAGACAGGACTGGGAGGTTAATTTGCGGTGCTGTATCAACTGCTAACGTCATGACCTTTGGTTCCCATCCGTCCTTCGGCACATTCACCGAGCTCTGTTCAGGCGCGTTGCGGCTACGCCACTCGGTCGCTAACTTTCTTCATTCGATTTAAGTATCTCACAGCAGTGACTATGAAGTGTACAGCCTTCTGGGTTGTAAAGTTGCGTAGTTCAGTAGAGGTCCTACGACGTTTCGGAGGAACGTATTACTTCAATCGAGCCGCCTGTATGTTCATATTTTGCTTGGCTTACTCTTGCCCTTGAAGATGGTGGCGATGTGTTGCTCGGAAACGGTGGTGGGCTCAAACCAAACTGCACGGCGTTACAATCCAGAAGATGTGGTAGACTTACTTCCTACCCGTAAGCCAGTGGAGCATTCTGCACGTGTTCTGTCGCCGCCCGTTTCTGTCTTCCCAGTTTTCCCTCATTTGCCATCTGCAAGTGACTCCTAAACGTGACGGGGTGACTCAGAGCTACCG
>NW_019718027.1:686225-715144 GCF_002891405.2 Cryptotermes secundus | reverse complement strand
AAAACTATAATTTTGCTTCTGGTTCTGTATGGGTGTGAAACTTGGTCTCTGACATTAAGGGAGGAACATAGACTGAGGGTGTTTGAGAACAGGGTGTTCAGGAGAATATTTGGACCGAAGAGAGATGAAGTGACAGGAGGTTGGAGAAAACTGCATAATGAGGACCTTCATAACTGTTACTCTTCTCCAAGTATAATTAGAATGATCAAGTCAAGGAGGATGAGGTGGGCAGGGAATGTAGCACGAATGGGGGAGACGAGGAATGCATATAGGATATTGGTGGGAAGGCCAGAAGGAAAGAGACCACATGGAAGACCAAGGGGTAGGTGGGTGTACAATATTGAAATGGATCTTAGAGGGATAGGATGGGATGGTATGGATTGTATTGATCTGGCTCAGGATAGGGACCAGTGGACGGCTCTTGTGAACACGGTAATGAACCTTCAGGTTCCATAAAATACTGGGATATTCTTGAGTAGCTGCAGATTTGGCTTCTCCTCAAGAAGGGCTTAGCTCCATAAATAAGTAAGTAAGTAATATTTTCCGAGCATCTTTTTTAATCCGGTCTCAAACTGCAAAGAACGCCGTTCGAAGTTTTGTATGTTACATTATTGACTGAATTTTTCCCAGTTTTGTTTCTCATATGTCAACAGAGACAGGACTGGGAGGTATGTTGTGTGTCAGGTTAATTTACGGTGCTGTATCAACTGCTAACGTCATGACGACCCTTGGTTCCCATCCGTCCTTCGGCACACACTCACCGAGCTCTGTTCAGGTGCGTTACGGCTACGCCACTCGGTCGCTAACTTTCTTCATTCTATTTAAGTATCTCACAGTGTACAGCCTTCTGGGTTGTAAAGCTGCGTAGTTCAGTAGAGGTCCTACGGCGTTTCGGAGGAACGCATTGCTTCAATCGAGCCGCCTGTATGTTGTTCATTTTTTGCTTGGCTTACTCTTTCCCTTGAAGATGGTGGCGATGCGTTGCTCGGAAACGGTGGTGGGCCCAAACCAAACTGCACGGCGTTACAATCCAGAAGATGTGGTACACTTCCTTTCTACCCGTAAGCCAGTGGAGCATTCTGCACGTGTTCTGTCGGCGCCTGTTTCTGTCTTCCCAGTTTTCCCTCATTTGCCATCTGCAAGTGACTCCTAAACGTGAGGGGGTGACTCAGAGCTACCGAACAACATGGCCGCGACTGTGAGTTCGCAGAGCAGGGCGGGTTGTTGTTGCTTTGCAGCAACTGAAATTTGCGAAGAGTTTGCAGAACAGGATTTCTGCAAGTCATTGCAGCAGCGGTGGCAACAAGCTTGGGGGGGGGGGTTAAGGAGCTGCAGAAGCGACCCTCTTATCTCTGCCGTGCCATCTCTCTCCTTCAGAACGGCAAACACTGGCCCCACCGTCACCTGAGAAACATTTCCATGTTTCTATTGCCCAGGCACATATGAAACATATGAGTTAGAAATTATTATGACAGGGAATCAGCTGGTAGACTCTGGTAGAATTGGAGGATAATAATAACTAATTTATTTGTAGTTTATTTAATGACATTCGCAGTGTCTCAAATTGCAGCCCGTCGAATCATTGGATGACAGTGAATAATGATTTATAAACGAAATGGAAAGAAGCTTCTATGCTCAGTGTTATTCCTGTCTAAAGGGACTGTGGAAGACCACGAGGAACCACAGTAGGGATAGTCGGTGTTCCGGCCGCGATTCGAACCAGGCACCTACCGGATATAAATAAGAAGCGTTGCCTCTTCAGCCAGTTTGCTAGGTGGGAAGAATAATATTAAAATGTATCCTAAAGAAACTGTGAATGAAGATATTAAATGGAACGAATTGCGTCAGGATTAGACTGAATGACTTGCTTTTGCGATGACGGTGATGAACCTTCGGGTTCCATATTAACAAGGAAGTTATTGAGCAGTTGTCAGTATAAGCCAGCTAGTCAGGGAATTGTCAGTAACAAGTTAATATTTCTTTCGTGTTTCTCGGCCTCTGCGTTGTGGATACGTAAGCAAGTACCGACGTTGCGGAGGAACCTAATGACGTCAGCTCTAAGTACTATTCAGTCCATCAGCCGATCAACTGAGTCAGTCCCCAACACAAGCTTTGTGGTTGTACGTGTTGGGCTGTTGTGAACATTTGCATTTCAGAGTTGTTTTCTGCTTCTAGCAGATGAGGTGGAAATGTGAGCCGAGAGGATGGATGCTGAGATCATTAAGTCGGTGATTCTGATGATGAATAGAATGAAATGTAGCAACACTGTCGGTAACTCAGCCTGTGTACCGTCGATGACAAGACGGAGTGATACGTTCACCTACCGACAGAGTAAATCTACTTCCCTCTTCTTTCGCTTTCATCCGTAGTCATTTTGGCTGTGAGACTGACATTAAGCAAAGATGTTCTGCAAATATGTGACCGTTCAATTTCGAAAATTACAATTTTTGTAGAAAAAATATTAGCAATCATTTTGTTACTGAAGTACAAATGAAAAAAAAAAAGATGTGGAAGGAATCAGTCGTGGCCTACTTGAAAGGTATCCGCCTGCATGGGCTGAGAAAAACCACGACAATACTCACCCAGGTTAGTCGGTGTCCCAGCCAACATTCGAACCCAGCAACTCCCGAATAAAAATCGGTAACTTTATCACAGCATCAGACTTGAAGTCGATTAAGAATACTTGAATCATAGTCAAGAAAATATATTGACACTGTTCGTCAACGTCGACACAAAATCCTACCAATACTCAATGGAAAATTAATTCGTGGAGTACCTTAAAGAGTGGGATCTTCTGGGATGTAATGCCTTGCAGTTTCTCGAAACTTCCCCGACGTTTCGGAAGAACGTGTTGCCTCAATTTTCAGGGCCGAAGAGCGAATCGGGGAAGAAATCAGGCGGAGCCTGAGTCCAACTGGGTCCACTCTGCACGGCGGCCACTGATTGGCCTGTTGTAGCCTGTCCCGGGTGATTATGATGATGGAGAATTTGGTGGAATGAAGATTGGCAGGGGAAACCGAAGTACTCGGAGAAAACCGGCCCCAGCGCCACTTTGTCCACCACAAATCCGACTTGACCAGACCCGGGATCCGGAAGCCAGCGACTAACCGCTTGAGCTATGGCGCGGCCTTAAGTTCTGCCTAACTACAAGACTTTACAAGATGGTCGCCTCTTGCATGTGACTGTACAAGTGTACACATGCACCGGAACTAGAATTTAAAAAAGGGAGGCTGAGTAGGGGGTGGGTATGACTGGCAAGCTGCTGACCGGTTGTATCATGCCCCCCACCCTCTGTCCTTCTTGTTTGCCCGGGGAGGGGGGCAGGGAGTAGGTGGACTGTTCTTATTATGTTTTTTTTTTTATTCTGCAAATTTTATTTTGAGTTTGAAACATTGAACTGCCACGAGTGGCTGTTTTGCTGGCAGTCTTGTGGCCAGGAGTTTAGCACACCTGCGCAATTCTTAGTTTCAGCACTGCATCTGTACTTCAACATGAAGTGACGCCGTGCAGTCGGTACAGGTTCAGCGTTTCTGCGGAAGGCAGTGCTTCCACACCTTACGGTTGCTCTGCAGCCCCAAAGATGGAGGTAGGACGTTACAAAGAAACGCCACACTGAAGAAGAGAGCACTTTTCATGGTCAGGACAGCGAGAATCTGGGATCCAATCGTTTGTAACGTCTCTTCCTTTTCAGTACTGTAAGATAACACGTGAATCAGTGTATTGCTTCCGGTTATTTAACAAGTTTATGGACTGAGGGTTGTTTCTCGACGCTATTAGCATCTGTCAATAGCCAAACTGTAACCCGTGAGCCGTATGAGGCTTTCGGAACCGTAAATGCCGCTTTCTTAGAAATGGATTGTACATAAACAAGAAGTTCTGGGAAAAAATAATCGCCTACTTTCCTTTCATTACGTATTGTGTATTTGATACGGCACAGACCGCATAGAAAACACCTCGTCAAGACAGTTCTTCTATTGCTGCGTTTGTGCCTCGGGAACGTGTTCACCGAGCCGTTGTCTAGCAACGTTAGGGGCGGAACGCACAGACACCAAGGTTAATTCTAGAGCCTCCTTTTATTTTTCAGCCAGGTTTCCTTATTTTAAAAAATACATGGAGTCTTATGAGATCAGCGGTCCGTTTCATATCGAAGGAAAGGAGGAGATTGGTTCTCCCCGGAATTTCTTGTTTCATAATAAGGAAAGAAGCATAAAAAATAATTTTCCGCATGAAAAGCCCACACACCTGAAAACGTGAGCTATCCAATTCAAGTCTTTTTGCAGTTCCCGAACTTCTGAAAATTGTTGTAACTGGTTCCGATGTTCAGAAAGTTTGACCACTCAAGCTACAGAGCTTTGAATGACACAGGAATTGGTAAGTGTGTGGAAGGAAGCGATCATGGGCTAATTGAAACACTCTCTCGAGATTTGCCTGGGTGCAACTGAGGAAAGAAGCTTCAACCACGATATCCGGTGCCGCAGCCTAGATTCGAACAGAGTATCGTCTGAATAAGGTTCTGTAGCCTTACAGCTACACCCGCGAGCTCGATAATATCCTCTAATTGGATGAGTTGCGGTGCATGGAGTTATTGTAATACTGTCACGTTCGCGGTTTGCTTTGGTGACTCTGTTCACTGGCCACTTACACAATTCACAAATCACCACAGCATCCGGCAAGTCTTTTCCAGCCTGCTGTGTCTTATCAAGCCGTTCCTTGGAAACGGCTTCTAACACCTTCACGAGCTCAAGTCCTCTCTTCACCGCCTGCTGTACAGAGCTCACTATCTGAAGTAAGCTCCAAACATCGTTTCGCTTATAATCTCTCGGCACGGACCACGTAGAAAATATATCTCTTCCATTGTTGTAGTCCAGCTATTAAATTATTAAGAATTTTAGCATAATAACGGAAACGTATTTACTGAGCCGTTGCGTAGCTACGGGCGCTGTTTAGAACGGCCCAACAGAACAGTCAGTGTAGGCCAAACACGGAACTCCATTAGCGCCTCTCACAAGGGAAGGTCTGAGTGAGTAGGGCGACCGGCCAGGGCCGAGACATGTGCCCTTGTTAACCGTTTCCGACTCTACATGTGTTCAGCTACAGTTTAGCCACCCAAATCCCATCATTCTCGTCCTGCTTCATGCACCAGGCATTCACTTGCAAAAGTGTCAGGGTTGCTGCGTCTGGAATGTGACACCGTATAGTTGGGTAAATAGTGTTCCAAGGTTTCTGATTGACCTGCAAAGTAAGTGATTGAAAATGAAGACACCAGATTACTCCCCGAAACGTCGCTAAGTGCATATCTATCCAATTTTACTGTGACCTCTCATCCACTGTGGTTAAGAGGCCGCGCGGTAACGTAGTTGGTTGTGGCACTATACTGCAAGCCGGAAGGTTGGCGGTTCGATTTTCGACGAGATTATTGGATTTTTCAGTTGACGTAATCCTTCCAGCCGCACTATGGCCCTGGGTTCGACTCAGCCTCTAACAGAAATGAGTACCAGGAATCTTTCTGGGGGTAAAGGGCGGCAGACGCGTAAGGCTGACAACCTCACCGCCATCTGTGAGCTGTTTGTCTAGAAAATATGGGAGCCTGGAAATCTCACAACCCTGTGGGTATCCACAGTCTGTTACGGGGGTAGCTTTATCTCTACTTTACTACTTTGTTATTAGGCAAGCAGATACTGTTATTGAAAATTAATTTTACTGTCTTGCGGGATATGACCCCATGCGTGCTTCCTCCAGAAGGGTGTCCTTCTGTCTTGAAGATGTAAGCAGGAGTACACTAGTACCGTGAAGAGAGAGGCAGTGGTTCCTTCCGAAATATCCCCGAAGAGATTACGCTTCGATCGAAAGTTTCAGGCAGACATGTAATTCGGTTGTGTAGATGTTAGGTTACTTCTTCGTAATCCGTGAATGATGAATGGCTGAACACTTACTTAGCTCCACTGTAATTTACACTTTGTGGTGCCGGAGCTTAACTCTCCGGCCCTAAGCTCCTACGCTCCAATCAAGTTCCTCCTCCGGTAGTAGAGAAATGCTCTGTTATACATAAAAAGGTAAAATTGTCCTTGTTCTTAACTAATTAAGCACTGCTCCTTGAAGGGGTATGACGGAGAGAATGTACATATCCATGTAATCTTGACCTCGGCACTAGTTGGAGGTGAGTGGTCAGCTTTACGCCCCGGCCGCTTTATCCCCTGGGAAAAGAGCCCCCCCGAACCCATTGGATAGGAGGCTGGGTGGGCCCCAGAGTCGGTCTGTACGACATGGAGAAAAGAAAATTCCTGACTTTACCAGTACTCGAACTCCGACCGCTCTGTCAAGTCCGTAGCCAGTCACTATACCGACTGAGCTGTTGTGGCTTTTATCTATAAAATATTAGCATGTCAACCACACATATCCTGTTACTGCCTCTTGCTGATTACTGGTCGTCTGAATTTATTTATTTTTCACTCTTGCGCCTTCGTGTCGTGTGGTGTAAAAATACGTGTATATATTCCTATTTTCTGCCACTGATCTTTACTCTTGCATCCTACTGATCTTCTAAGGCCCACTTCTGTATTCCTGAACTGCTTTCTGAAGTCACACCACAGTGTCTCCAGGCCTTCTGTTTGCTATATACGTATGGGGCAGATCCCCTGTTCACTGTTCGTGCTGACCCCCTTCAGCCTCCAAATTCATATTTTCTGCCATATTATTCCTCTCCCTGCTTCCCATGTATATAATTCCGCGCCTAAAGACTGTCTTGCTGTCTTCACCCATTCGAACACTGAAGTCGTAGGTTTGAATCCTACTCGAGGCATGGATATTTGTGTGCATTTATTCTGTGTGTACGTAGTGGCCATGCGATAGGCTGATCCCCCGTCCAAGGGCTCCTACTGTTTATGTACAGGATTACGAAACCAAAAGAAAGCGGTCAGGGGCCAACAAACGGCTGTAGAGCCATTGATGAATGAATGGAAAACGTTCCAGCAGCTTCTTAAACTGTTACACAATATTAGCGAACTTCTGTGTCTCTCTGTGTCATCGCAGCCTCCACTTAATTAGGTAATCAGCTTTTCGGTTAGGCAGTTGGTCCTTGCGCCAAGCTCAGGAGTGCAAGGGCAGCGTGAGCAATGTGGTAAGTGTTGTGGTTTGGAGCAGAAACAAACAAGAGAGATCTGTAGCCACAAGGCCAGTACACCGTCCAGTACACGTGGAGGCCAGAGCTACTCTTCTTTCTTGAGTCTCCCCCTCATATCTCCCCCTACCCACAATCCCCTGCGCCCACTCTTTTCAACATCAGCATCCCTAACGGTCCGGCTCACTCTGGGCGCAAAAAGGACTTATCGCCAACGTTTGCGAATTTTATTCCCACTTTTCAGTGTGGATAGCATCATTTTAACATTTCCTATACCCCACGTGGCCTGTTAGCAAGTGAAACCAGTTGTACAGCTTAGGGTAGTCTGGATAACACTGGACCAGTTTCTAATCCACATTAGCAAAATATAATTTATTAATATATATTTTAACTTTTGTCTTTGTCATCTATTTTCCAAGGGTCTTCTATATTAAAATTCTACCAGAGCTTCTTGTTTCTCCTATTCTAACAGCATGTATAAAGGTAACGCTTTTCGGGCTTGGAGATTTTGGAATCTCATGGCGGTGAATATGAGGAGTAGGAAGTAACGCAGTATTATCTGGTCGTTACCAATGTTTAGAGGCAGCTTCCTCTTTCATTTTCTTATCTGAAGATGGAAGCCGTGAATTCATTCGAAATATTGCCAAATATCTACGTCACTACATGGCGTAACATCCCAGAAGACTGAACTCTTCACTAGAATATCAAACAGAAATCCGGCATAATGTTGGATTATTTTGTTTCAGCCATAAGCCAATGGTTCGAAAAGAAGTACAGCTTTATTTCGATGCAGCTACCTCTTTGGAACACGGAGAGGGCTGTATTCGGGAGGTTATCTGATCGACTCTCTGCAAAGATATCCACCGGGATACCATCTCGATTAGGAGAGACTGCATCCTTCCAAATCATCATTCATTTGTCATCCTACCGTTCGGCGCTGGGGAGCTAAGCTACCGTCATTGCCGTCAAGTAAAACAGAAAATGGGTGCAAGTAAACTGAATGTGCCCCCTCATATACGCTAGCTGGCTTACCGCTTTTCTACCGGAAAGGTCACATGTCCAGCTTTATTTAGGGACATGGTTCCTATAGCTTAATGAAATCTAATCTAAATTGCTTTAGGCGAATTCGAGAAAATCGCGATTTTATGTTTTGGGCACCAGTGACGAGCCTCTGTTTCTGTGGCTAGAATGTTCATATTTATATTCGTGTTTCCGAGCGGCTATTCCCTTCTCAAGAATGGCTCTGTTCCATTGAAATAGTTACTTACCAGACACTTAAATATTTTAAGGACCAGTAAAAATTAAGTTTATTCCTATCATTAATTAAATATGCTGTGAAGACGTATGGGAGAGTGGAAGTACACATCCACGTATTGCTAATCTCGGCAAGAGATGCATGTGAGTGGTTACCTTCACGCTACGACCGCCACACCTCCGGGGAATACCTTTGTGTACCGGGTGGACCCCAGAGCCTGTCTGGACGCTGTGAAGTAGAAATAAATCTGTTGCCCTTCAAAGACTCGAACCCAGGCTCCTAGGCAGTCCACTCCGTAGCCCGCCGCTATACCGACTGAGCAGTGCCAGCTCCAAAAGCGGACACAAATTTATATAAATTGTGTTCTCTCGATGGAAGAAACAAGTAATGCATATTAAAGTTTTGTGAGAAAACCATGTGGGAATAATCTCTTTGGAAGACCTAGGAGTAGTTGGGAGGGCAATATTACAATGAATTCGAAGATCTGATGGTATGCCTTTGTTGTGTAGGTGACTAACAGTTCAATTGAAGAAGAATGATGAATTCTTGATCATATGTATAGCTGATTCGAAGAAATGTAGTTCTTCCTGGGAAGCTGTTAGTGGCTCAGCTGTCCAAGGAATTATCTAGCTTTATGATATTATCATGTTCACTCGCCCCTATTCCGTATTCCGTATTGAGGGGGTGGGTTTCCCCATGCACTTAGACCGGTTACTGTTCCATTGTGCGTCCCCCTTTATTTTCTACCGTCTCCATACCCTACCGGTACTGGTGCTTACTATCAGCCCTTTCTGCCAGCAAGGTTCCAACCTCTTACTGGCAGTGGTATCTAATAGTTAGTCCCTTTCTGTCAGCGAGGTCGTCCCTCCTCTGGCAGGGGTTCCTAGTCCCTTTCTGCCAGCAAGGTTTCTACCCTCTACTTGGCAGTGGTATCTAATACTTTAGTCTCTTTCTGCCACAGAGGTCCCTCCTCCTCTGGCAGTGGTACCTGATACTTCCCCCATCTACCGGAGGAATTGGAAAGTAGTTGGGCGGGAAACTTAGCCTAATTTTGCTCAGAGGTATCCTAGAGACATCTACGACACGGGACCCACGTCCCTCCCGGAGGACTTTTTCCCTGAATTTTTCCGCCCTTAAAAATTCGACGACCTCCGCCGGGTTTTTGAACCCGCGTACCTTGAGTCATGAGGTGGGAACGTTATCCCTAGACTACGGAGGCCACTTCACTCGCCCCTATATCCAGCCAGTTGAATGCAGTTCACATTGTGACATCCTACTTATCTAACAGCAATTTTAATATTATCCTTGCATCTATGCTGAAATGATTCTTTCCCTCATATTTTTGGACTGACGTTTTGTCTGTCACAGACGTGCTACATATCCCGCCTATCTCATATTCCTTGAGTTCAACCTTGCATAACGTCTGACGAATGTATATATCATAAAGCTCTAAACTCTGTAATTTTCGCCACTCTATCTTGTCTTAGATTATGGTTTATTCCTCAGGAAGTTGTTTTCAAATATCCTCATTATAATTACCAGCCAAACGCTAGCTACTGTGAGAACGAGCATGCGCCATCTTCAATAACTGACCAAGACATTTACGCCTTCACTGGAAAGTTAACAGATCCTATTTGCAAGCACAATTCCGCTACACAAACAAACTTAACCGGAACTGTAAGTCTGCCTACGCACGGAATGACGTACCGTGGCATGTACAGTAAATGGACTTCGGTTAGTTGCTTAGTGAAATTTGTGTGTTTATACCTGACCTCTGATTAAACATGTAGGTAAAGGTAAAGATGTAACAGGTCGTGGAGGCCCATAGCGTTCTGAGACGTCGAGGCTTCCACATTTCCTAGAATGCCGGCTCGCAGATAGCGGTGAAGTTGTCAGCCCTATGCGCCGGCCGCGCTTTACACCCAGGAAGATTCCTGGTACTCATTTCTGTTAGAGGCTGAGTCGACCCCAGGGCCATAGTGCGGCTGGAAGGTTAGGCCAATAGGGAAGTGAGAAGTATGGCAAGAAGGAGCGGGGTAGTGGTTACAGCTGTACTGTGGAAAGAAGGGAGGATGACTGACTGCAATTAATGTCATAATCCGATGCGGATTCTGCTGAGAGAGGCCAGATTTGGAAACTGGACCCAATTGCTTCACAGTTTCACAGTTCGCTCCATCCCGCGGTGACTTCCTGTAAGAGGCAAGAAATTGTGATCTTCTGGGCTGTGACCGCATGTGACTTGGTAGGTAGATGCTAACGTTTAGAAGAGTCCTGCTGCCTCCGTGTTCAGGACCGAAGACGAACGCAGCAAATCCCTCGGAGATGTTGGTACGTACAGCGTCACGTTCCAGAAGGCCGTAACCAGACTACGACCGCAGGCAGAATCTCCAATCCCACGAGATTTTTCTCGTTTCGCGCCCCTTATCCGGGAATCCTCCCACATGTTCCTTCGTTTATGCAATCACGGCCTGAAAAGTGGCTACCTCGACCGAGGTTCTTCCTCCAATAGACCACGACCGCTTTCTTCCAAATTCTCATCATTCATCGGTTATGTTTCCATTTGAGACTGCATAATGTAGACACCGGAAGCTTCTTGAAATAGGGCACAAACGTTTATGAAATGCATCATTAAGTAATCACTGCAACATAGAAGTGCTTTTCGTCCTGGGTCATTTCCATGTGAAGTCATCCAGATAGGTCGCTCGAACATTTTTGAAAAGAAAAAAAAATTGTACACTTATTTCTACATATTTTCATACTTTAAAAATATTTTTACAAAGTTTTAATTCCGCTCGGTTCTCCCGCTACAGCCGTTTTTATAGTGGGGAAAAATGTGTTTTCAGCTGAAATGGAGGTTTGCATTACCTTCTATATCTCGATAAATACATACTGATGTTAGAGAGTCCAATAAAAACCCAATTTGTTCCTCATGATATAGACTACAGTTCATGACATTACAAGTTTTTACTCAACACACTTCCTCCAGGTCTAATTAAGCTTGAAACTTATCTATCGATTTTGCGGAAAAGCTATTTTTGACCTTCAAAAACTAATAGGAGAGGGAAAGTGTCAGATCTGTGGTTTCTACCCTTTGTTGTTGGGAAATATAATCACGTAGTTTTGAACCCCGTATCTATTTTCCAAAAATTTCCAGGAGCTTCCAAACTTTACTCTGGGCCCAAAATCGGCCATTTTTAACATCTCATATCTCTGGTGGGGAAGCTCCGAGAATTTTGAAATTCATAGCAAATAATGCTCTATTCTAGAGTAACTTGGGATTAAAATTATAACTTTGGTATTCATTTAATATCGAAGTTGTGGGCACTTTGAATTTTACCAAAAATAAATAAAATATATCCCTGTGCTTAATTAATTAAGCATCACGCCATGAAGGTATATCGTGGAATTGAGGTATATCTCCAGATATTTTTGACGTCAGCACTAGATAAAGTCAGCTTCAAATCCCGACTGCTTTAACCCCCGGGGAAAGAGGCCCGTCTTGATGCCATTGAGCAAGGGAGAATCTATTTCTCTTGCCGGCAATGGAATCCCGTTTGCTCTTCCCGCTGAGCCCTCAGCCTGCTGCTATACCGACTGAGCTAATGTTACCACTTATTGCGTAAAATGATACAACTTGCATCCATAATGTGAATACGGTCTTGTAACAGCAGCCCTCTGCTAGGAGAAACATCTAATTCGTTTTAACTCTGAGGTGAAACGGTTTCTACGTAATCCTGTTAATTTGATTATAGGGATCTCATTGTAGCCCGTAGCTCTCACCCCTCGTGGTGCTAATAATGACAGACTGCACAATCTATGCCTCTCGGATGATCTGTTTCCGTCACAAGGGTTTTATTCCGCCACTCCATTGATCTGGCAAGCGCCCTCTAAGAATCCGTCTCCCTAGCAACGGGCCTTCCATATCGACTTGTTTCGTATGTCAGTGGCTCTCGGTGCGACGTGACGCTTGTGAAGTAGGGACGGGCGTCTCAGTGGACTGCCATAAGGCTACAGCGACAGACTGACTGTCTTGCAACTGGTCTACTCAGCTGATCACCACCTTGTCCATACAAGTCGAAATTGAACATTAGTGTCACTCGCATTCGTCTACTTCTCATTTAATATCCACTTTAATATTATCCACTAGCTTGTCTCTTTTCATAAGGGTTTCTGACTTTGTTTATGTACGTATTTCCGTTTGAATGAAGTGAAGAGGACAGCGTGTGGAAGCTCGGCCCTGTGTAACTCGCATTCCACCCAATATTGTCTGTCTGGAACATCTTTATGTGCACGTCACACTTCGAGAAGGCAACCTTACGGAAGGAAATTACTCTTCGTTAAACAAGATGGCCTATATGGTAATTTTGGTTGGCATCATATGCTTAAAATAGAAATTGTGTAACTTCTTAAACTTTATTCTTTCTGGTCCGTCGCACTAGTTAAATAGTATAGAATGATTTGATTACACCGTCCAGTGTGACTCAAAAGTTGGTTTTGAATCTGTGTTTGTTGAGCTGCTTGAACACAAACGATTAACCAGCTGCATAAAGAAGAAGAAGCACTGCCCGGACCTCCTAGGGTGGCAGTCTACCCAATCTCCCGTTGATAGAAAGGGCACGAAGACACGAACCTTAGCGGGTTAAGATTCTAAATATTAAGAATTTTATTAATATTTTAACTCACCACATTTTAGCTTAATTTAAAATCTTTATATATAAAACTTTGGACAACTTTGAACTTGGTGTACTGTGATTTATGTAATAGTAGTTTACTCCGCGTGTTTTTATTTGCCTTTTGAAGATGGTCATTAATTGACCGAAACATGTAAAGGCCTCATATATATAGATATATACTTTTGAGTCACACTGGACGGTGTCATCCAATCATTCTATAGTATTGTGTAACTTCCTAATGACATAACTTTCTATGTCACTCTGATTATGACGCAACCTCAAAGATATGTTAGACTCAGTTATACCGCTTATATTTTCGATCTAATAGACTTACCCTCCTCAGACATCCGTTCGCACACATTCTTTTGTTTCTGTTCTTCCGTCAGAATGAAAGAAGAAAATTTGTACCCAGACGAAACAACAGATAGAATTAGCCTGTGGCTTATTTTCAGGTTAATACTGTCAGTATTTAGGGGTTTGCGCGTCACTTATAAGACGGGGTTTGGACTGGATGATTGGATTCATTGCACCTTATATACAGTACTCGGGACTACAGGCAATACAGCGCTATCGCTGCTATACACACGTACTACGGTTCTGAGGCTTCACTAGCCGTATCCTCGTAACGGACAGTGAGACTGTTATGACTCACTGTCACTTCAAATCATATATGAAGTCTTTTCCGTACAGTCTAATTCATTTCTTGCTATTTCTTATCATTTGCCCCTGAATACCATCTCCAGAATGCAACCAAATTCTAGACAACAACTAACCTAAATGAACTCTTCTTCAACTGAACACTCTCACTTTCTGACAACTGCTCACTTGGAACGGCTCGTTATATAGCCTTGGGAAGGAGCTCAACACCGTCTTATCTTGTCCCATATTGTTTTAGGCGTGTTTACTGATCCGTTGCCTAGCGATAGACTCCTATTTTTGCCCTCGTTGGCTTCCACGGGAATGTGTTTAACTAGTCGTTGCCTAGCAGCGGGTCTATATGTCGGGTACAACGCATGAAGTAACTTTTAATAAGAATGCTGCGTCCGTCGGATCGTACGCGTGTTCTTGCAGACCATTTCAAAGGCGTCCATGAAATGTGGTTTCAGAGGTCCGCACGCAGATTTACCCGGTAAAATTCTTTACGGTCTTAACGACCCACAGGAAACTCTAAATGAAGCCAAATAAGAATGAAACTTTCCAGCAGAGACAAATCGTACAAATAGTGGGGACGTGACTTAAGATAACATTTTATTAAGATATAATTATCAAACTGTGGGACGCTAACCACTGCAATGGCGTAGCCGAGTTCACAACAGTTATTTGAAGTGTTGTTGGCAATTCAGTACGTCACTAAAATTTAATGTGTATGCTATAGCAGCAGCAAAATATTTCGCGAATATTTGCATAATGGCGCAGAATTATTTTAGAGCATTCTGTAGCTGTAGATAGGCTGTAAACTAATTAGGTTTCCACTGTCACCGTACAGCGTGAAAGGGACCTGCAACAGTGTGCACAGCTAATTTTCCTGACTGTACAGGAACATGTTACAGCTCACTGTAGGTGCAGAGAGGCTGTAAAGCCATTTAGGTTCTGCTGTCACCGTACCGACTGATAGGGACCTGCAACAGTGTGCAGAACTGCACTTTCCGTGACTGTACAGGAACATGTTATGGCTTACTGCATGTGTAGAGAGGCTGTAAAGCTATTTAGGTTCCTGCTGCCACCGTACAGCCTGATAGGGACCTGCAACGGTGTGCATAACTGCACTTTTCGTGACTATACAGGAACATGTTTTAGCTTACTGTAGGTACAGAGAGGCTGTAAAGCTATTTAGGTTCCTGCTGACACCGTACAGCCTGATAGGTCCTACAGTAGTGTGTAGAACTGCACTTTTCGTGACGGTATTTGAACAGTCTACAGCTCACTCTACATGTAGTTGCACTTTCGCTGATCATCAAAGATGGGAGTAACATAAATGTATGAGTTATTTCCGAGGGTCGCGGTTCAAGCAATCTAAACACCGCCGCATTAATGTTCGTGTAGTAGTAGAACGTGAACCCTACAGGTGCACTGAACAAAGCACAGCTTCAGGATCGAGTGCAGTGCTCCTGCTTCATATCTGTTAGGTCAGGAGCTCAATCACTGTGATTCTGAGGAGAACATTCCGTGTTGCCACATCGCCTTGGACTCTCTTCGCTTTATATCTAGAAACCTCTTCGAGAATGTTTTCATGGTGGACTCCATTGGCCCGAATTTCCGCGACATACTGTGCTGACTTCATTACCATGATTCTGCATCACCACGTCAGCTAGCGTAGCACTAACCGTTTAGACTCTTACCCTGGAAATGGTCGGTTGGCATTTTTCCCCGGAACACCCCAGGCAAATGGAAGGATATAGCTCGGCAACGTCACCACAACTTCTTTCAAAGTTCTTTCCAATTCATCATGCACGAATCATACTATCATTCCGCGCTTTATAGCGTCACAAAATGGCCCCAAAAGAAATAGTTCTGTATGTATCTGAAAGCTGTTTTAGCCATTATGATACGCGACAGGAAATGTCAGGCCTGCTACTAACGGCCGTGGGGATTCGTTGCTCTGGTCACGCGACACCCTCTAACTGCTAAACTTGGCACTAAGTTCGTCGACAAGCGGCGGTCGGTCGGTCGGTATAATTCGCTTGCAGACTAAAACCACGGATATTTTTTTTTGTTTGCTACTAAGAGAAACAATTTAGAAGCGGTCAGTATGTTTCTGTGAATACGTAAGGATTTCAGATATGAAATTTATCTAAGTAAAGTTGGATAATAAGTTCTCACTGCAAATTATTTTTTCTCACCCTTTTACCCTCTTAATGAAGGCGTTATGTACCTCCGAAACGTCAGACTCTCTCCGAACTACACGTACACAGCGTTGCAACCCAGAGAGCCACGCCCCACCAGTCAGATAATGTGGAAGAAATAACAAACATTTATTATGAGAACTACACAAGAAAGTAATGGGTTGTCTGTTTGGTCAAAACGTAATGTTATGTAAGTGGTATGTAGAGTAAACCATCGCTAATCGAGATTAAAAGGGGAAGGTAGTCCGGATTAAGAGGTAATCCAGATTAGTGAAGCAAAATGAAGCACTAAACGAAAAAACACACAAAACAAATAAAAGGCAAATTTAATGACATAAGTAGTCCTGCTGGGAATATATAAAACTCACTATAAAGCTTTTTATTTAAAAATATTTATTCATCGATAGAAGACTGAGAAGTTGTATTTGACTTGAACGTAACAATGCAGGATTGAAGAAACTGTCCAAGATCTGTAAGTGCAGATAAGTGAGTCATCTGTCTTCCTAAACGTCATGTGTCTTTTAAATAATATACTTAACTGTGATCAGATTTTTTCATTATTCATATTTCGATCTGGCTTATCCGACATCCGGCTTAACTGTAATCAGAGTGGCGAGGTTGTACTGTATTCTGCAGCACTGCACGTTCATAGCGGTTCGAACTCGACGCTCCGTCTGTCCGTTTACATTGAATTACACGGGAACAGCCTAAAAGAGTAACTTTGCTACGACTTAAGAAAAATAATGACCCCCCCAACCCAGTCTTGTGCTGCTGCAGCCAGTTTCGGAATTTTTGACTAGCCTCTTAGCCCCTCGTCACGTGACAGCGTGGAAGTGTGATAAATAACACTGTAGTGGGAACCTGATCGGACCACACCCTGTTTTGGATGACAGTTCTGCACAATGACACAAATGATGTAGCTATATCATCCTCACAAAGAGGTGATGCCCTCCTCATAACGGCTAGCATGCCCTGTGCGCAACATGGGGCTATGTGTCACAACTTCAAAACAGTTCAAAAGTGTATACGTTGTTACGTCAAAAACAAGACGACATATCAAAATATTGTGCATGGGCTCACGGGCACCATGGGGGGAACCAGGCATCTGCCTCCCCCACGGTGTTTTCGAAAAAACTAAATTTAAAAAGGAGATGCCATATGCTATTATTAAAAATTAAAATTGTAAAAAAACATGTCTTCCATCCTATGCAAAAAAAAAGAAACAATAGAACAACTTTCATTAATAAAATGGATTTAACGGAAAATTTATAAACAGATTCTGTTTTCATTGTCCTCCCGCAAAAAATCCCTTCGTGACGGCCCTGCCTAGGCTGTTTGTATTATTGATAGCTTTAACCCTGAAATCCATGCAAGTGGTACTTAAACATCTAGTCTCTACTTCACAGAGAGAGGGCACGCGGTAGCGAAGTTGGTTGAAGCACTTTGCAAAAAACTGGAAGGTCGCGGGTTCGATTCCGATGAATTTATTGGATTCTTCAATTGATCTAGTCCTTCCAGCCGCAGTTGGCCCTGGAGTCGATTCAACCTCTAACAGAAATGAGTACCAGGAATCTTCCTGGGGGTAAAGAGATGTCGGCGCGTAAGGCTGATAGCCTTACCTCCGTCTGTGAGCCGTTTGTCTAGAAAATGTGGGAGCCTCGACGTCTCACAGCCCTATGGGTCTACACTACCTCTTAGGGTGATAGCATTTACTTCACAGAGAATACCACATAAGAAACCGTGTAATGATTTTTAGGGAAAGAGTCCTGTTAGTGCTGAAATACAGAGGGTTTTTTTTTGGGGGGGGTGAAGTTCCGCGTGAAATATTAATTTTTGTTTGTGTGACATCTGTGTCAGTGAATCTGGAGGTACAGGTTACTGCTGCTAGGCCCGCGAGCTAGACTCAGGCACCACTTCCAGGAACATGTTCGCCTTCTCATCTCGTTGAAGTAAACGAAATCCAGTGACGACTAATTAAGTATAGAGTCGACGCTCTACGAAGATACGTATTAACGGCACTTGGTACAAATATTATGTTTTGGACAGCATCCATCGTCTTGTCTTTGTCTAAAACCGTCCTGTTTATTTTCCAAAACACAGCTTTCCGGAGACTGGATTCTGTCATAAGCAACTGAGTAGGTTATACCTGAAGACGGAGATATATTCCAGTCTCCGAAACGTTGTGTTTTGAAGAATAAACAGGACGGTTTTCGATAACGACAAGACGATGGATAATGTCCAGAAACATAATATTTGTACTAATGTACCATCGTCACAAACTTTTATGTCTTATTAACGGAACCGGGCTCGAACGAACTTCTATAAGGAAGCGTATACGCTCTCTTCGGGATAGGTTGGTCATCTGAACGCGCACTCACCCGAAATCGCCTCCGAGCAAAAACGAACACATACGAACGAAAGAGGGATAAAAACGCCAAGTATTCCAGTCAGCTCGCCTTACGCTCTGCTCTGGTGAGCATCTTGTACAAAATTATGCTCTTCTCTAAGAATTTTGTGGCTTATACCTCACGAATCTTGAATGTTAAGACTGATATTTTTACACGTAATGACGGTGCTAACTAGAAATGCTCTACGAAGCTAAATTATGATGTAAAGAAATGAAGCAAGTAATTGCGCTATTAGTGACATCGGGAACTGCGTGTATTCGTGTTGTGAATGCTCTGAGCCCTTGAGACTCTTGGTGTGTAGTTTAGTGACAACCACAGCTGCAGATAGGAACTCACACATTTCACAGTTTAATTTCCAACGGAATTTCAATAATTTATCTCGTTACTTCTTCTGAAATCGAAAAGTGAGTAACTGTCATGTCTCTTGAGACCCAGTATCGGCGAATATCACCAATCTTTTAGACCGCAAGTGATCCGTTCCTTTGTTGTGATTTTGTTATGTAAAATGTAGGATAGGTCGCCATTACAGACCCTTGGTCAGTACAGTTGCTGGCTATATGATGGGCCATTGCGGTTCGATTCCCAACACCGCCCATACGGGCTCTGGAGCTCAACCTGCTGCCTGTTCATTGGGTGCAGGGAGCACTTTCCGTCGGGGATGAAACGTCTTGGGCGTGAAGCTGACTATTGACGTTAAAATAGGAATGCCAGTAGGTATACTTCGATACCTCCATAAATACTCGTAGCCTCGTGTTTAGAAGATCATAGGAACAACTTTACTTTTACAGGTACCTTGAATAATTCCGAATATCTGATATGTGACGCTTAATTTTGCACTAAATGGTTTTTGTTGTGCGTTATTCTACTGATAGGTCCGCTAACTTGGTATAAGTTTTGATATATCCGGAGTGCCTTCTGCTGATATGNAGGTTCTCCGCACCATTGGCAATTTTCCAAGGCGCACACCGATCCGCGAACTGCACATGGCATTCAAAATCCCATTCGTATATGACTTTATAACAAAATTATGCAGGCAACAAGCAGAAGTCATACAAAATCATGATAATGAGAATGTTCGTAATATTGGTCAAGGCGAAGCCCGACATAGAAAGTATAAGAGGCTTAAACTTGGCGGCGGTCAGGCATACGACCGTTCAAGTGACTAAACTGCCGTAGTGGCGAATACTAGTAATGGGGCATAATCTGCTGTACTGAGCCTGGACTGACAGAGGCCTTGTACATATTGTTATAAAAAAAAATATATATATATATAATAAAAAAAATATATATATATATCAAATTGTATATGTGTAAATACAGACAATGGACTGTTAACTGCAGACTGACTAACAAATGACAGACCCGACCTCTCGTCAGAGAGGGCGCCCCCCAATGGACAGGACAGTAACTTTCATTCAAAAATGAAATATCTGGTCATGAGCCCCAGCTGGGGCTCGACACCAAGACATACAGACTGACTGACCGTCAGTTGTAACTGAAACTTGACTTGACTTGACTTGATATGATCTGGTTTCGCACAGCACGTGGAACTGTCGCGAAGTTCTGTGAAGCTGGAAACAAGTATTTGCTAGGTTCACTGTGTCTACAAACAAAAGGAATGGGTCAGAAAACATGGATACGCTGCCCGTAACAGTGGTCTGCATAGTCTGCAGCGGCCCTGCCACAGGCACGCGCCTGGCAGCTGGCTGGTACGTGAGGTCTCCCAGAAAAGCACTTCCATTAATGATCAGTATACTACGTAATACGGTGCTGATAATTATTAAAATTCACTTCTTGCAGAAGACAATCCATTGTGGCATGACAACGTACTTCTGAAACATGACCCAAGATGAGAAAGGCTGAAAATCTCTGGTCTGCAGATGAGTGCGAACTGTTATCATATATCAATAAATGTAATGACCAGTATAGCAAGAAGTTCTGAGAAGAACTGATCCTCTGCTACAATGAAAAAATTAAGGGGGATACGCAGAAAGATGGACAAACACGGAGAGATAAACAAAGAGCAATGTGATCTCGTGTCATTTTATTTATTTATTTTTTTTCAAAATAAGGAAAGTGATCTAAAGTTGTGACTTCCTGTTCGCCGCCGCGGAAGTAACAGAGAAACACGGTGACAATGTGAGCTGCACTCTGTGATCATGACAGCACATACCGTAGCAGCAGCAGTTAAAGCAATGTTAGCGTCTCGTGTTAGGATTTTTGGACGCGAGCTCATTCCTCAGTCCCAATATGAATCAGTCTAAACTTCAGATTCTTAATGTAAGTTAAACATTCTGGGAAAACAGCCATATTCTAGACAAGGAAATGACGTTTCTGCTTGTTTTGGATAAGAAAAGTCGGAAATCTGACCTTAACATACGTCTGTTGCCTATACAATAGTTAACGGGAGCTATTGCCATGTACCATTTGCTCTTTTCACGTGTCGTTTCTATTGTGATTGAATCAAGAACTGCGAAGTGGAGCAGACAAGTAGCATTGAACGAAAAAGAATGATGGAAAATTTTTGATTGGGAAACCCCATGCAAAGATGAAGCCTGGGACTCCCTGGTGTAGAAGGATCTCGAATAAACTTCTTGTGGAGATATACGAGTAAATTAGGCGTAACTCTCCTGCGAAGAGCGGTGCGAATGCCTGAGTTAAACCTGGAGCAGTGGGTGCCGGTGGCAGCTGAACTGAGTATTCGAGTGTACAACTTGCTCGATTATTTCCAGCCTTGAAGGGGAAAAAAAACAGAGAAACTGGTGCAGTTGTTTAGCAGTGACAAGCCGGATTAGCTAAGCCGGTATGATGAGCTGCTTCCTGGACGACAGAATCAGGGTTCGATTCCCGGTAGCAGTAAGACATGTATCTCTATTCCACAGAGTCCATTTCGACCCTGGCTCCAATATGGGGAGGGAACTTTTTCGCCTGGGATAAAGCGGCCGAGAAGTAACTACACTCTTCCTTCTATTACTGAGGCTTAGAATACGTGGATCTATACCGCTACTCCCCCATATTTCTTTATGATGTTCTTAATTAATTTAAGCACAGGGACAACTTTACCTTTACCTTCACGTACCAAAGAATTTCATAATTATTGCTGTTCTCACTGCGGTTAAACGAATGGATGAGGCATATAGCACTCATTAAAATAAATGCATAGAAGAATACAGATTGGGAAACTTAGTGCAAAGAGAAAAAACTCCGTGGCCTGTAGTCCGTAAGCGAACTACACCGACCGAGCGACTGCCGCTAGACGGCAAAGTTAGTGCCAACTTTAGCGGATAGAGGGTATCACGTGGTCAGCGCAACGATTTCCCACGGCCGTTAATTTCGGGTTTCTAGACCGGAGCCGCTATTTTCTTGAAATAGCTCCTCATTTATCCTAATGAGGCTGAATGGACCCCGTTCCAGACGCACTACTTCTCAGAAAATATGGTAGCGCCGGGAATCAAACCCGGACCTCTGGATCTGCAACCAGGAACTCTGACTACTAGACCACAGAGGCGGCCAGTGCAAAGAGACAGCTGACGATAATATGACGTAGGTGAGGAGATAATTTTAAATGCTCCTTAGAGAATTCCAAGATTGTAGAAGCAGTGGTCCACAAGGTCTGTTTGAACTGGTTCCAAACAGGTTTCAGTGACGCAATTATGTGAATCCGGTGATGAACGTTTTGCAATTGCGAGAGATCGTTACGATCCTCCTAACAGACACTGCTAGAAAGTGTGGCAGTCCCGGTCAGTCTGTCAGTCAGTTGTGGCCTAGTAGCGTCTGAGACTGTACAATAGAAGTATATAGGACACTAGGGGCAATACTGTCTCTCCCTTAACTTCCCAACCCCAAAATTCGTGACATCCCTCCCCTACATTTCCCCTAAAACACCTACATCCAATGTTTTGGGCGGATAGATCAATAGAGAGCTTCGGAACTGTTCGGGAGGTTTCGTCATATCTCGGGTTTGCGAATCGTTAGAACCTGTACGCGTAATTTTTAAAATACCGTGGGTAACTGCAAGGAAAATGCGGAACAGTAGATGGACTCAGCATCTACTGACTGAAGAAACTTCGGATTTCTGTGGAAGGATACTTAGGCCTTAAATACCGCGGAGTTCGAGAGGAATTGAAAAAAAAAAAGAACATTATGCTTCTTGCTGGTTTTGCTCGCTGTGAGGCGCTCCAGTAGCAGGCTCTGTGACGCAACCAGCAGTGCTCGATTTACTGCCGTATATTGTGTGTGTAGTAAAGGAATTTCTACTCGAAGAAGTACAAAATTATCTGCTTAGTATCAGACAGTTTAACTGCTCTGAATTTCTGGACCCTACATTGCTTAGGTTCCAAAATAAATGTGGTCAGTATATCATGTAGTGGTTGTGCGACTGTCGCCAGGAACTTAACTGTGGGGAGGGGTGTCTGGACGCAATACGACTGTCGATTGTTTCGTTTATTTTTATTGCAGTGCATCATGGTTCTGTTGTTTTCAAATCGGCGGTCAATCAAGATAGTTTTAATGGCGTTTTTTTGTACGTGACTCATGGAGTTACTGGAGATCCCCCTGTTGGTGCCATGACCTGGATGTAAAGGTAAGACAACCCATAGAAATTTTTGTGTTGTATAGTGGCGAACAAATATACCAGCCCTTAGTTATCCAGCAATGTGGCCAACTTGAAGAGAAATTTCTCTCTGACTGCCACAACAGGGATATTCCAGGTTACACAAGCGATTAAACATTAATAGTTGTTTTGCATGACTAATATTTATTAACTTTTCCGTTCAGCACGAGATGTCTGAATCCTGTGATTATTTTAAATGGACGTGTTGCAAGTAATTATGTGATTACAGGTCTTACACTATAAAAACAAAATTCATTTTCTTTACTTGTAATTTTAGAAAATATCACATTTAAAATATTGCATAAATAACTCGTTTAATTTTAAAATAGCCTCCTGTTGGTACTGTTAAACTATCGATAGCATTTGTATATTGCATCGTTCTACAGATGAGTATTTATATAGTAGTTATATAAATAATTCTATTATTGATTTCATGGCACAACTCGATCTGGGGAGATCCCAGTTCATCATAATGTACTGATTATTTTATCCACAATACCTGGCTCATAGTCGACTGTTGGCCCCACGTTCTGTTTCGTGTTCTTCTTTTGCCGTCACGATGTATTTGGTTGAATTGGTTTGTGTATGAGTATTTACTTCTAATGTGTTTATTTGATAATTAACAGGTGTTAGAACATTCATTTGAATGTCCACTGTGATTAACGTCGATTCAACTCCACCGAAACAGATTCATTCAAAACAAACACAAATTAACTGAACCAAAATGTTGTACTAGCATTTCTTCAGCGTCAGCCCTAATAATTATTTAGCCATGACTCGATCGCCAGGCTCTCGTTGTTAAGATATGCGTGACGGAGAGGTTTACATTGAATTGAAAGAGACTGTGTCGTGCTAAACACCTTTCAGAATGGGTTCAATGTTATCTTATGTCCACGGGAACAGCGACAATCCTGACGAAGATTTTTCGTGGTTTTCCTAAGTGCTTCCAGGCATATGTTGGGAAAGTACTTGAAATTAGGCCACGACCACTTCTTTCCACCTTCTGTAAATATATTACCTACCAATCATCACACCATTTTGACGCTATATTATGCTGATCTACTGACAGAATCGTTAAACAGGCAACTGATACATACATGTACGTATATTATTCGGCTTGTAGTTGAGTCGGATTTTAATACGATTAAAACACTGCCTATTTGTTCATATAACGACGCTGAGAACCATAGATTGCGTAACGTTCTTTTTGCGACAGTGATTATGAATGGTATAATGGAAGGGTTGTGACATATTTAAAAATATTCTGGCATTCCCCTAGAGGGACTGAGTAAGACTACGAAAATCGTAGCCTTAACAGCCTGCGCCTGTACCGACACAAGTCTCGACTAAATTCTGCTAGGGGAAGGTCTGAAGTCAGGTCGTAATGACTCGGTTCTCAGAGCCTCGTTTGTAACAAAGAGTTGTGCCACGTGATGATAAGATTGATAGAGCACTGCACCAGCGGAGTAACCTGGCTCAAGCCGTAACGCCCTGACTTGTATTCTGGAGGTATCCTGTTCGCATCTCGACCGGGACAACGATTACTGTGACTGAGGTCCAAGCAAATGCCGGCCTAGAATACTTTAAACAGGCTGCGACCCTTTCCTTACAGATCCTTTCCAATTTACTATTCATCGAGCGTCCTACTGTTCGATGCTGTGTGGCCTAGACTTAGCATAAATCGTGGAAGCTATACGTATGAAATCTGTCTACAGACAGTATTGGTATTTGAAATCTGAAGTTTTCATGGAAGTGGTCGTGAGCTTTGTGGTGTTCAGAGGTGTGAATCTGTAGTATAAAGTTACCAACTTTTTAGAGAAGACTAATGACTCCATCTTCAAGGTGGAACAGTTGAGTATATTGATAGAGGCAGCAGGTCTCTTCCAGACGTTGATAACTTTCCAACACACTACACGGCGTCACATTCTAGAACAATTTCTCAACCGTCGAGCAGCAGCAGCCCGATACCGGGCCGCGGTCTGACAAAGATTGAGAACCACTCTTCTAGAAGATATTGTCACATGAGGGTGGTACTCGTGACGAAAATAACGGGTTCTAGATCGGCTGATTGGATTTACTAGTACTTTGGTTACACTCTCTCTCAATCACACTTAATACAGCGCTATCGCTGATTTACACAATTCACAGTCCACCGTTGCACACGCACTAGGATTTCAGTCTTCACTGGTCATCTCCTAGCAACGGATCTCAACACAGAAACAAGCGATTCAAATCACTATGACATCTTGTTATTTTGTCTTCAGTCACTCTGTAAACCTATGTCCTAATCTGTACCCAATTAGTCTTCACAATTCACTAAGGACGTGCTCCATTCTCGTCCTTGTCAGTATGGATCACGCAGTCTTCCCGTATGCCGGAAGTTCTGACTACCTTCGCAGCTTAGGATTTCGTTTGTAAAAGAGAAGTGTGAGGTGATACTCGTCTTAAAACGCCGAATAATAGAACTGGTTTCGGTAAAGCAGACTCAGTAGTACTGGCTCAGAATGCAAGGGTGGTGTGAATATTCTGGTTCCAACATCAGAGGACAGACAGAGTCTCACTTGCTGGCTGTGTAACCAGCCAAACGCTGATCCCTCAACTTAGAGAGACCGAGGATGTGGCAGTATGCTGCAAGGCGAGAGCTGTCACGCTGTGAGTATGGGTTGATGAGTAGTAGTTGTGAACGATGAGACTCGGAAATGAACTGACTCGATTGCCACTTCAAATGAAATCACCCGGGATGGAACACAGCTTCTGTGGTCTAGCCGTCTGTGCCATGGCAGGACCTCCCAGGAAGGCAGTAGGAAGTGTTACATGCGGGCTGAAGATGCTAACCGTTCTTCGAATGACTACTGATAACTCACGCGGCAGTATAACCGGTTTTGGGCTCAAGAACTGGGGTTTAAACTCAGGCAGGATTCTTGGGATTTAAGTTTTACCCAAACTCGTAAGCGTTAGCGTAAAGCAGGAAATCACTACCTATGTTTAAGTGCGTTAGTCTTGAGGTAAGCCCCATGACGTCACGTTGAGCAGTACAAAAGGAAATTTAAACCGCTACACGTTTTGAACTGTTCATGGTGCAGCTGAGTCTCACTGAATTGAGAACCCCATGAGCCGATTGAATTAGGTGAAGTTTTAGGCTGAAAACCCACTGACGCGACTAGTCGCGAGCGGCTAGCCGCTCTTAGTCGCGCGCGTCCGTTAGTTGTATACTATATTAGGCGTGCGACAGCCTGTGTGCCGCGTTCCAAAACTTAACCGCGCGCGGCTCATAAAAGCAATACAAATAACGGCCGCGAGCGACAACACTCGACAAACCGCGCGCGGCTTGTCGCGTCAGTGGGTTTTCAGCCTTGCTGCTATTTAGTTCAGAACCTCGGGAAAGCCGCGCCATAGCTCAAACGGTTAGTCGCTGGCTTCCTACCGCGGCGGCCCGGGTTCGATCCCGGGTCTGGTCAAGTGGGATTTGTGGTTGACAAAGTGGCGCTGGGGCGGGTTTTCTCCGAGTACTTCGGTTTCCCCTGCCAATCTTCATTCCACCAATTGCTCCACAATCACCCTCACCTATCATCTGGGGCTGGTACAATAGGCCAGAAGTGGCGGCAGTACAAGGGACTTAGTCCCGCCCCACTAACAATAAAAAAATAAGAATAATAGTTCAGAACCTTTCACCTTCCTGTCTAGTATCTCAAAACGTACAGATTAAAATACACAGAACCATACTTTCACCTTAAACTTGTATGGGTGTGAAACTGCCTCTCACATTAAGGGAAGACCATAAACTGAGGTTGTTTCAGAAGAATGTTTTGGAGAATTGGCATTTGTGGGGGGAGGAAGTAACAGGGGCTGGAGAAAATTGTACAACGAGGATGTTCATAATTTGTGTTCCAAAACAAACGTTACAGGGATGGTCATACGAAGAAGGACGAGATGAAATGGCATGTAGCACGCATACAGTATATGCAAAAATCGGGTAGCCAAATCTAAAGGAAAGAGAGCAATTGCCAGGGCCGATCACAGTGGCCGCGTAGTTTAAGGCATGAACCCTCTTGGCTCGCTCGAACGTTGGGATCGTGGGTTCTAATCCCACTTAAGGCATGGATATCTGTGTATGCGTTTATTCTGTGTTAGTGTTATGCTGTTTGTAAGTAGTTGCCTTGCGACGGGCCGATCCCCCGTCCTAGGTGTCCTACCGATTCTGTAAAAAGACCAAAACTAAAAAGCGACCGAGGTCCAAGAAAGGGCGGTAGAGCCATTGATGAACGAAAATTAAAAGAAAGGCGTTGCTAGGAGGATGATTATGAGATGGATCTTAAAGGAACGGTCATATTAGGTTCACTGGACTCAGCTGGCTTTTGCGAACACTGTTAGTTCTGTATAATGGTGAGCCTTTCATGAGTCCCGACATGTGGATCTATACATCCACTCCCCCATGCGCCTTCATGGCGTAGTGCTTACAATTTTACCTTACATCACTGCCCGACAGTGACACACCTTGATTCCCACAGTACACGGAGCATAGTAGTGCGCCATCAGACCCTGAAACTGCAGGCATATAAAATTATCGGGTCCCTTCGAGGAGGCTGTAATACTTACAGCACAGCACAGCGCAGCGCAGCGCGTCTTATAGGCGGATTTCAATAGCAAGACCCTTGCCATCTCGAGCGAGAGAGACAAAGCTAGCTGGACTGCTGTTTTCTGCTCTGTCTCACTCATTCCAACACCTGCTCGACCCCGTCTTTAGTATTTAGTTTCTGCACGTATAAGCCATGGGTCCTCTCGCTTCAAGGTTCATATACCTTCTTATGATATAAGCAGCAGAAACGGATAGCTCCACCGCTCGACAGTAGACCCGAAATTGTACCTTTTCTATGCATTGTTATCCTCTTTGTCGAAATTGGGGCTTCTGCCATGGGCGGCTCCCTTGAGGATGAAACTCGAAAAGAGAACAGAGACTCATGAAGAAATTTAAAGAAGAAAAATTTCAGGAAATTGCTGTTGTTAGGTTCAGGCTTATTTCTTGTCTAGTTTCCGTGTAGTAGTCCACACTTTTACAATTTTATTTGTAAAACAAGGCTTAATGAACGTGCAACGGATAAGAGGGGTCAAAAATGCATGCACATTATTCGGGAAATCAGTTGAAGATAATATTAAAACAAATCTCAAAATGTGGATTCGACTCAATTAATTTACGATAGTTTATTGCGAAAACGAAAAAGAACATTCGCGTACCATAAAGAGCGGCGAATGTTTGAATAGCTGATCTGTTCCTTTATTTACTTATTTATGTTGTATTTAAGTAAGCCGTGAGTAGCCAAGATTCTGTAGTGTCACGTGGTAGGCTGAAAATTGATGTTAAAAATTAGAAGTGATGTGAAAGGAAGAAGTCGTGACGTGTGTAAATTTATATCCTGGGATTCGCCTGGGGACTGAGGAAAACAACTAAGCAACTCAGTCAAAATAGTGGGTGTCCTAGGCTTCATTCGCACCTGGCACCTCCCGAATGTAAGTAAGAAACGACACCTCTTGAGCCAGTTCGCTCGGTTTGAGCACCTGGGCTACTTTAAGTTTCTCCAGCAGAACTGTGTCACTTGGTGTCACTTGTGCCTATATGAAAACCAAGTTCAGAATTTCTCACTTCACACCGAACCGCAACGGGACAGTGAGGCCGGCAGGGCTCGACCCACGTCGTTCTCTTGCAATGATTGCAAAATATTGTATCCGATGACTCACGTGATCCAGAAGCACACCAACACGATCTGTCAGTAAGTGTCTGTGTTCAGTTATATAAAGGGCAAGAGATGCAGTGTGCCTGAGGAAACACTGACACAACATGCCGGGAAAAATGCTTGGTGTAGGGCGTCCCTGTACCCATGCGCGCCTCGGAAAATTATTTTCAGCAGGGACACCAAAAATATAGATACAAACTTACGTTTGAGTCATCTGAGGCTTCTACTTGTCATCTCAGAGCGTTCAAGAATGAATTTGGAGCAATAACTGCTGCTCGTTGA
>NW_019718027.1:619824-686185 GCF_002891405.2 Cryptotermes secundus | reverse complement strand
CCTTTTTGGGCCGGGGGGGGGGGGGTGAAACACATTTGTGTTGAATTATAAGGAACAAGCATAACGTTTAGAGATGTGTTACAATAAACGAGGATGTGATTCGGTACAGAATATGTACAAATGATTTTTTTTACAATTTATTAAACTTATTTTGAAGCATTCAAGCAAGATAATACATTTAAACATTCAGACATTAAAGTAAAACTTTCAACATTTCTTTTGCCGTTTAAGGAGCGTTCATCCTGCGTATGCTGGTAACTCTGGACACATCAAGTTGGCATTCCTGTTCCAATCTGAGATCTCCTCCTGCGCGTCACATATCCGCACACACAGAATACGTATGACGCGCATCAACAGATATTCTCTCCGGTCGTTCTTGACCTACTTCCATTCATGCGCCCTGTTAACTCGCCACAGTTCCAGTCTCCAGAATTCCGAAATTGTTATTCCAGAACTTCGCATCAGTTATATTTTATGTATACACATTGTGACATGCTTAACCGTTGTTGGGCAACGCTGCCGAGAGATGTTTACTGCAACGCTGCGTAACAACCAGGGGGCTACGGCTCGGCTCGGCACGGCACGGCACCGCTTTCCTTACTGTTGCGTAACCTTGTTACGCCCGTTGCCGAATAACGGTTTTACATGTCACAATATTTATTTATTTATTTATTTATTTATTTCTTGAGTGATATTTGGAACACTTCTCCCCTGTGTTCTAATGTAATTTATGAAATCCTGGGGGGGGGGGCTTCATGCTTAGCTTGCTCCCCTCCCGGCCCTCCCTATGTCTGTACCATCGACATATAGGGTGATTTTAAATTATTGTCGGCTTTTCTGTGACCTCTAATTTTCAAACCGGACAGTAACTTCGAATCACCCTGTATTCCTTGTTAGTCTTCCGTGTGCTATAGCAGCTACTGATTTTTGTTAGTGCTGTTGCGTAAACATCCGGAGCTCCTAAGTAAAGAACTGAACATGTAGCATCCATGTCATGCAGAAAGAAAATATCGCAGTCACACGAAGCCTGTGTTCTGGTTCATCACATTCGTGGACGGAAGTTATTCAAGGCCCTAGCAGAGCTCACTGGCCTAGGTGTTCATGCAAGTATTGTTAATGCATGTAACGCAGTAAGTTTTGTGAACAAGGATTGTTGAGGTTTTTTTTTGGTTACACTTAAATGAGAGTAATTTGGTGGCCCCCAAAGCTATACCTTCACTCCCCCATACGACTTCATTGCATAGTGTTTCATTACATGATTAAGTACAGGGATAACTTAGCTGTAAAGGTTAATTTTGTATATTATAGCAAAAGTCGTGCAAAATCTTCTGATCGAAGAACGTGCTGGAGGCTCGAACCCATGCAATACGGGTGACACTAGCTCTACAGTCGAAATACGGTGCCCGTGGTAACAGTATTAACTGCGATATCCATATTGGTACATGTAAAAGCTAAAGGTGTGGGGCACAGAGGTAGGGCACCACGCATTCTTCACCTCTACAGCCTCGGTCCTCTTTATTCCTGGTGACTGACCCCGACGGTACCTATTTGTTAGGATGGGTGAGCCCCAGAATCGGTCTGGACCCTTTGGGGAAGAGAATTGTTTGGTCCCTGCCAATTCGCGAAGTCAGTTGCTACACCATTAGCTACAGTAACTCTGGAAACTAAGGTCTCCACAGCGGCTAAGTTAGAACTTTCGGAAATGTAAATCGTCCTACAGTTGAACGCAAGTTGAGTGGCAAGATGTAGACACCAGTGGAAACTGCGCACTGGCCATGCTGCTAGACTTGGTCGCTCACAGCAAGATGCGCAGTGGGTTCTGCCTAGCGCACTGACTGAGATGGGTACCGTCCCTCACTTCCATAGTGCAGCTGCATTGCCGTATTCTTCGCTCGCAAGCCAGAGGCCAGGTGTAGAAGCATCGCCTGTGACTGTCCAGTCTTGTTTCTCTTGCCTCGGGCACGCGGGTCTCTTCCTCTGCGCGAAGAAGTGGGTGCGGAACGCCCACCTGCCGTTAGGCAAATGTTGCAATTCATTTGCCCTCAATTAACCCTTCTTCAGTCTTACACCCTTTAATATTCAAAATTGCTTATTAATTTCACCCTCCTGCCTGTGGTTTGACTTCAGTTCTTCTTTGCTAACCCAGAGGTTACTTTGAGGTCAGCTGAAAGGTATGTAAAAAACGTCTTCACTTGGCTTCCCGTTTGTTTCAGCTGCCAAAAATATTAAGTTCCTTGTGAAATCCTCTTGGGTCGTGTAAGTTTGGTACAAAGATGTGTCCTTGTGGGTCCTTAAAGTCAAAGTCATTTTGTCCATCTGTCTTTGCCTGAGAACATTTCGTCATTTCGTCAAATTTAGATGCGCGAAAGATGATGTGAAACCTAGCGAAGATCGAACGTGTCTCTGGAAGCCTCAGCACTTTTTGTCAATTAAGAGTTTGTCCAGAATTTTATTGTCTACAAACATTTCGTCCACTAGTATAGGTCCAATTCATTTTACGTCCAGTTCGTTTTGTATCAACAGACATCTCGTCAAACAACTTCGAAACAAATGTAGACCTATATATAAATCCAGAACATGTAAATATCCGGTAAACATAAGCTCTATCAGTAGAAGCCCTGATTTTGAAAACAGAATTTACTGTTTGAATAAAATGGATGGAATTGTTATGATTCACCTTCATCCTACCAGCCGATGTTCTGTTGTCTCGTTAGGAAAACCATGAAATGGCCGCGTCAGTGGGCACTTAAAGTTAATCTGTCCCTCGGCTCTGAAATTTTCGTCAGAATCACAATGATTTTCCCCAGGAGCAGGAACATGCCGCCCGAGACAGGACTGACTGCGCATGACTCGTCTCAACATTACGTCTTGTGGTCTCTGAGCAATAATTCCTTCTGGAATGTGACGCCATGTAGTCTTGTGGTCATCTCCGAAGATGTCGCTGATGATCTGCAAAACTACACGCAATCACAATCCAGAAGGCGCAAGTCCGCAGTCACCACACCGAGTGAGATTGAGCTGGCGCTTCAGATTTCTATTTGCTAGGAATCTTGGGCGAGACACATATTATACTGACTGAGATTATTCGTGTCTTTTCTCAGTCTCTCCAACAATTTAGACCACGACCGCTTCATTTCATGTGCCCTCCAGTTCGTTAATCGCCGTGTCATCCATTGCTACGTTGTCCGAACTTCATATTGTCCTCCAGTAGAGAGAAGGCAAGGCAATTTCCAAAATCCGCCCCTGTGTACTGTACAGATTGAAAACATCGGCACGTCCCTCACATTTGCCGTTCGTACACTGAAGCTCAGTGTTTCCCCTGTGAACGAGGGTCCACCGGTTCCACTCTACCTTTTCCTCACCCTCTCTTCGTTGAGGTTACTACGGCGTCGTCATGTAAATTGCAAAGAATGAGTAGATCTAAATATGAATATGTCGGATATAGGGTTCCCACAGCGGTGATTGTGAAGGTTCACTATCTTCTGGAACGCGAGGCCGTACATTCGCGTAGAATTTGAACGACTTATCGGAGGAAGGTGTGGTCACCAGCTTCAGGGTAATTCAAACAGGCTACTCCAAAGTTATTCACTCTGGCTTCGTGTGCAAAGTTTCGGAAAGTCATTATTAATTATTGCACGTTAAAGCAAATCCTTCCAGAACACGCGAATAAAACGGTTTCGCTCGATCGGACCCTTGACTCCTATCGTCTCCGCGCTGCAACTCTGCAACGCAGCTCTCCAGCCCCCGGGCTTCGCACAGGCCTGTTTACTGATGAGATTATAATGGTTCGGGGCTGCCGTCTTGCGTCTAATTAGCAGGGAGCATGAACCACTTGGACCGGTTGTCTGACAAAGGACTTCCTGGCCCAGTCCTGCTCGTCCCACCGGCCGGCAGGAGACCACAAGTTGCGTCACAGTAGCGTGGTGGAGAGGAATACATTTTGTAATAATGACGACGATCATCCAGTCTCTTACATGCATATTGTCTTCTCCTTACTTACCTCCATGGATTGCCGAGGTCAAGAATGGCGGAGTTATATCTCCACTCCCCCCATATATCTTCATAGCACAGGTAAACGGGTAAATTTGTCCTTGTGCTTAATTAGTTGTGCACTATGCCGTGAAGACATGCAGGAGTGGAGGAATAGCTCCACCATTCTTGAACTCGACACTAATTGGAGGTGAGTGGCTAGCTTCACGCACCTCCTGTTCGACCCCGGGGGAAAGAGTCCCCATACCCATTGAGTAGGAGGTTTGGTGGGCCCCAGAACCGGTCTAGGCATTGTAGAGAAGAGAAAAGAATTTACATTACCAGGAATCGAACCCGCGCCTTCCAGGCCGTGGCCCGTCGTTATACCGACTGAGCCATTACGACTCCCCTTCATAGCGTAGTGTTTTATTAATTAAGCACAGGGACAGCTTAAAAATGAATGCTTGTCTTCTTGGTTACGATACCTCCCAGTCTTGCAGTGGAAACAGAGGAGTACACTTCGGTCTCGCAATCTTCCGCCATGCTCACGGTTGCGGGTTGCGGCATGTGCCCCCGTCTCGTCATGGCCTCCCAAACTATTTTATTCTGACGCTCCCCTCATGTGAATACAGCGTTTGGGAGCTCCAAGCCCACAAAAATAACTTAAAGTGTCATTCAGCAATTTAAAGGAAATACATACATACATATATACATACATAGGTATTATGAAGTACCAGGTTATTCTGTTATATTGAGCTAGTGTCAAGTCAACTGGGAGCCCAACGGGAGTTCTCATCATCTGTTATATAAGTTTTCGTGTCATTAACATTACCGCTCTTTCCCTTATTCATTTCCAGTCCTTCATGTTATCAAATGACGTGTTGAGGCCATCGTTTAACGCCATCTCCCACGAATAACACGCACAAATAGACACTCGTAAACGCTTTTCTTCCTATAATATAATACACTTCACACTTCTACATCAAAATGTTATTAATTATAGAATTGTCACTATAGCGACTGACTACGTGATGGACAACTGAAGGGTCGGAGTTTGAGTCCTGGTAGAAACAAGAATTTTCTGTTAGACACAGCTACCAGACTGGCTCTGGAGCCCAGCCAGCCTCTTTATCTAATGAATAATTGGGTTCTTTCCCCGGGATTAAAGCGACGGGGGCGTGAATCTGAACACTCACTTCCGTCCAGTGCCCAGGTCAAAGAAACGTGTATCTATATATCAACTCCCCCATACGCCTTCTTGGCGTGATGCTTAAGTAGTTAAGCACTGGGACGACTTAGAGAATAAACACGAAACAATGAAACAAGAGACTGTCCACTCAGTCCTGATCTACTGCGTAACTTCACGCGTGAAAAGTGTTGACGCTCGACAATTCGTTGCTATGGAAACTTAGAAGTTGCGTAAGAACAATGATAACTCGCCCCCTTCAGAAACTTTATCTCGAGTGAGATATTCATAGCCTAATATTTCCTTTCCTTGTTCATTTATACATCTTTATGATAATTAGACAGCATTTCTGGCGAACCCTGGAAGGACGTTAGCGAAACGTTGAAATCCGCAATTGTATTCAGTCTAAGGCAGCATAGTTCTACACGGATGGGGAATCCAGCATATTTTAATAACAGATCAGTTGACTTGGATGTAGGCGGGCACAGGGGCACAGGGGCACTGGCGCTTCGTCGCAAAGCGCTAATGACTTCATATTACAGAAATTCTGACAGACAATAACTGGGCGGCCCTTTGTTCCGTTGCGAGAAGATGTGCTGTACGTTGGAAGAACCCTGAGCACGTGGTGAACCGCATCGCCCGTCAGACGTGAAAGAGAAGGTCAGAGAGCGAGGTGGTGACCTCCAGTGACCTCACTTCGATTCCTGTTCCAGACGCATCCTGTCTCGCTGTGGCAGATCGTGCCTATCTCCTTCCACAGCTGGAGAGCGCGTCCCCTGCACACGATTGGGTGGTATTCCTCGTCACTTGAACCAAATTCCGGGATTGTGACGCAGTCCATCGGCAATTTAATCAGAATCAAGAACTCTCAGTTATAAATGGATTTAAATGTTAGACATGCTACAGAACAATGTAAACTAAGCAGTCTGCTCTTTAACATGAGAGCCTCTGATGATGGCCCTATAAAGCTGCAACCTGCAAGGCATAGTTTATCCAATAAATAAATTTTCTAACTTCTGTATGTTATACTTGACGGTTTTTATTGCTTCAGTCATCAGTATGAAGTCTGACGGATGAGTTGACTCATGTAAAGTCTGTATCTTCTAGTATTAACTAAGAAGTTACCAGAGAGCAAGCAAAATAGTTCGGGCAGCAACTTCCGAGACTCGAACTGGAGACTCGGTTGGACCGCCCACTAACCTGACTGAGGTTTTTCGTCGTTTTCCTGAGCCCCTCCAAGCGAGTGCTGGAATAGGGGTTTAAGGTATAATAAGACCGCTTGCTTCTGCGTCCTTTCAAACTGATCGTTGGTACATTCGTCACTACATATTATGAGCTACTGACAATCGTAAAATATACCACGCATGAAAAAAAATAAAATCTCATATATGGCAAAGCACGCGTTTAGAATTCAGCGGTAAATCTCATCATTTTTGCACAAATTTTCATAGTATTAACCTCCTTCGCTTTCTCCCATATTTCCTCCTTCATGTTATCGATCAGATCGACTCACTACCTGTCAGTCAGAACGGAAGTCGGTCGTAAGTCGACGACCAAGTGTATTGGAAGAAAGGACTGCTTACTCCTTACGTTCATGCGATTTGTTAACGCATTTCGTTGCTATGGTAACCATGAACTGCAAAATTTCACAACTTTGATGTCACTTGTTTAAAACTTCATTGTATAGGCCTATATAGAATAATTCTCTATCTCTTTCTGTGTCGCAGTTTTGTTCAGCTGCTTCTCCCTCCAGCAACTGAATGTCAGTGCCTGAGCAGTGTGTATGCAACTCAAGGGCTGGAAAGTTTCAGGCATAAAGTTACACTTTAGGTCGGCAGTTCGACATAAATAATCTGCGTACATTATACTGCCTTAATAGATACACTTTCGTGTGCAGGAGGCTTCCTTCGGGCTCGTCCGCTCTGCCGTTGCCATGGTGACTGCAAACGTGACGCTCAGCCGGCAGTTCGTGGCTCGCGGCGTGTACGGAGGCAAACCATGTGTTCTTTGGGGCTGATACAAATCAGCTCGTACCCCCTGTTCATTTGAGAGTCGACTGGAATTAAGAAGCTGGGAGTCCCTCACGGGTGTAACAAATTCCCTTACGTTAATGGGCCCCAGAAATACCCACCACAGGATCTTAACGTTGAGCGAAATAAATCCAGTCCGTATCATCCGACCCAGTTTCTTTAAGATTAATTTTAATATTATCCTCCCATATGCCTATGTCTTCAAGATAAGGGTCCCTTCCCTTCAGATATACCGAATCAAATTTGTGTGCATTTCTTATCTGCCACACGTGTCACATTTCCTGCAAATTTCAGCCCACCTGTTCGCGTGTTTGTCTGCGTGTCGCCCTGTGTTTCATGGACGAATTGTGATGCAGTTAGGAAAGCGGCTAAATTCTCGAAATTTATCAATACAATTTAATTTTATAACTTCATTAGGAGCCAGGATAACTCAGTCGGTATAGCGACTGGCTACGGGCTGGACGACCGAGTGGTCGTAGTTCGAGTCCAGGTAGGGTCAAGAATTTTCTCCTTTCAACGTCGTCTAGAACGGATCTGCCCCCCCCCTTCCTATCCAGTTTATACGGGGGGGGGCTATTTTCCCGGGGGGAAAGCGACAGGGGCGTGAAGCTGACCACTCACCTTCAGCTGGTGCCGAGGTCAAGAAAATGTGGTTCTGTACATCCACTCCCCCATACGTCTTCATGGCGCAGTGCTTAATTAGTTAAGCACAGGGGCAATTTGACCTTTACCTTTGAAGATTTCATTTCTATGGCTATTAAATTTGTGGTTTTCTGAGCTGTGGCACTGTGTGGTTTTGTGAACGGATACCGACATTTCGGAGGAAAATTTATGTCAGTTTTCGGTGTGATGGTAAAGCAGCGTGTCCCCTATAAAGATTGCATTTTGTCTATATTTTTCCACTGGTTCGGACCGTCTTTCTTTACCCCGTTCCTTGTAATGTAGCCTACATAATTCAACCCTGAAGATGGAGGAAACATGGTCCTCCGAAAAGTCATAATTCACCCGCAAACTACAAAACCCATAAGATCACAATCGTAAATACTAAATTCATTTACACCCTCCACCCCACCCCAGAATTGAGCGACATGGGCTCTGGACGTACAAGAAGGCCGAAGCAGTATTGTATGTGTGCGCAGGTACGCTCGTGCGTGCGTGCATGCGTGAGTGAAAATCACGCGTCGTACACATATGAAGTTTAATTTATCCGCGTGCTTCATTAAGCACTATACCATTAAGACATATGCAGGAAAATAGCGTGCATTTCCACTTGGCTTTAGTCAGAGGTGGGTGGTCAGCTTCACGCTCCGATTGATTCACCCCCGGCCTTGGTATCCTTTGAATAGGACGATGGGTAAGCCCTGTAGCCAGTCCGGACTCTGTGGAGAAGAAAAACACCTCTTGCCTTTTCCGACTGAGCTCTCTTTGTTACACACATAGAACAAGACGAGGGCAATATGTTCCTCCGAAACGTCTGGCGTTACCACTCAGAAGACTGCACTCCTCATTATCAGATCCTGTTTTCAGCATAACTCACTGCATTTTCTTCCGCAAGGTTGCCTACTGAATGTGTGACGTACACGCTGGGCTATGTACATATGTACGCACGCGCAGTTAAACTCGCGAATGTGTAGCCGCTGTCGGGCTACGTACACGTGCCCCTTGCGAGATAAAGCCCGTCTCTTACTGTGCCATATGTCGTGTCCCCTCTGGCGTATGCCTCGCAGCAAGACAGTGAGACAGACGCTACTGCAGGTGACGGTCTGGAGCTGCTGTAACCATGGAAACCGTCACTGTGCAAAAAACAGGTCTAGACAGTAGACGCTCCTCGCCGCGGCTCGATACGCAGGTGGACCTCTCCCTGCCTCCTTATCGATAGGAACTGTCTTCATTGCCGCTGCAACAAAAGCATCTATAGTGCCTATGTGTATGTGTTGGGGTGGGTTGTCTCGCTGTCAGTATCTCATTGTATCGAAGGGTGGGATTATTCATGAATGATATGGAAGGGGTTGTGACCTGGCTGAGGTACTATCCCGACGGTTACTGGAGGAACTGAGGAGAACCACAAATAAATGTAGTAAGGATATCCTAAGGGCCGCGCCATTGCTCAAGCGGTTAGTCGCTGGCTTCCCACCCCGGCGGCCCGGGTTCGATCCCGGGTCTGGTCAAGTGGGATTTGTGGTGGACAAAGTGGCGGTGGGGCAGGTTTTCTCCGAGTACTTCGGTTTCCCCTGCCAATCTTCATTCCACAAATTGCTCCACAGTCACCCTCACCTATCATCTTGGGCTGATACAATAGGCCAGAAGTAGCCGCAGTACAAGGGACTTAGTCCCACCCCACTAGCTATAAAAAAAAGGATAGCCTATGTTCCGTCTGAGATTCAAACCGAGCACCACCCGTATCTAAATAGAGAGCCTGTCAGCGTGGTCTGATTACGACATTTGCTCATAGCCCTTATTAAACGAAGGTTTTGCTATTTATACGGCCTGATGTTTGTTGGGTAACGTTCGGGCTTCATGTGGCAGTGCAGTGACAGGGGAAGATGCTTTTGGAGTGGGTAGTAGACAGTGACCTTGCGCTGATACCGAGCAATAACCCGGTTCGTCTCGTTTTGTTTCGCGTCTCACAACAAAACTGGTGGAAGGTACCGTCATCACAACACGAGACATCCCAGTCTGCTCCACATCTCCCAGCATTCCGCTTCGAATCCCAACACGACCCATCCCAGTCTGCTCCACATCTCCCAGCATTCCGCTTCGTATCCCAACACGACCCATCCCAGTCTGCTCCACATCTCCCAGCATTCCGCTTCGTATCCGAACACGACACATCCCAGTCTGCTCCACATCTCCCAGCATTCCGCTTCGTATCCCAACACGACCCATCCCAGTCTGCTCCACATCTCCCAGCATTCCGCTTCGTATCCCAACACGACCCATCCCAGTCTGCTCCACATCTCCCAGCATTCCGCTTCGTATCCCAACACGACCCATCCCAGTCTGCTCCACATCTCCCAGCATTCCCCCTCGTATCACGAACCCGAGTTTCGTCGCTGGAATTTGCATGATTTTCTTCTGCCACTTCTCTGATCTAATACCTAAATCCTCATTCAAACCTCAACAATTGGTCATCTTTGTTTTCGTAACAACAATGTTGGCATAACCAACAAAGTTCTTGATATATGTACTATGTTATATACATATATACATATATACATATATACGTATATGTTTCACAACATTATCCCACTAGTTTTTATAATGTAGATGTGGTGTGTTTCTGTGAGGTAATAACTGCATTTTTAAATAAAATTTAGATGAATTTTGGGCTTAAATTTAACCCCAGGACATCCTTCTAAAATTAGTACGAAAATTCCTTAACTGCTTTCCTCTGTCCATAACAAGTTGCACTTCCTGACACGTTACCTTCTCGTCAGCCCACTTTTAGCTGCGTGTGAACCCTCAAAGCCGAGAATGTTACGCCCCCGTAAAATGTAAAATGAATGAATGAATGTATAGGGAGGCCTTCTCGGCCCTTGCACCGCGACCACAGTGATCTGTTGTGCCTCCCCTTCTGATTATCCCCTCAACAATCCTGCGCTTCGAATGATGCGCAGGATTTTGTACGTGGGGACGTCGAAATAGTCACTTGGTTCCATAAAATATTGACCCAAGTGACGCAATCTTAGATAAGCTAAGGCCTCACATTCGCACAGGATATGTGTGGTTGTTTCATTTTCTTCTTGACACCTCTCACAAGTTGGACTGTTACTTAGTCCCAGTTTGGCCGCGCCATTGCTCGTGCGGTTAGTCGCTGGCTTCCCACCGCGGCGGCCCGGGTTCGATCCCTGGTCTTGTCAAGTAGGATTTGTGATGGACAGATTGGCGCTGGGGAAGGTTTTCTCCGAGTACTTCGGTTTCCCCTGCCAATCTTCATTCGACCAAGTGCTCCACAATCACCCTCACCTATCATCTGGGGCTGGTACAATAGGCCAGAAGTGGCCGCAGTACAAGGGACTTAGTCTCACCTCACTAGCAATTAAAAAAAATTGTTAGTCCCAGTTTGAAAAGGTGTCATTTGAGGTGACAGTGTGCTGTAAGTAGCCTCTCTCTACTGTCCATTCCACTTTCCCCTTTCTCGTTTCTGTCTCATTTGTTGAGACTTTAATGATGGAAATTTGTCTGCCTTCAAGAGCTGATTAACAAAGTAACCAACAATCCGAGTGGCTCTGACCCTCCAGCACTGAAACTCAAGAGCCCTTCGCCCGTCCGCAGTCTTGAGTCAGTGGGACCTCATGATTTCTGAGGCCACCTTTGGTGCCTTGGCAATGAACGTGCGTCCACATGTAACAGACGCAGAGCTGATAGACAGATTTTAGTGAAATTCTACACCGTGGAGTTTCATTAAAATTTCTCGATTCATTCCAGTTTTCGTTAAAATCGATCAGCAATAACGGACACTCTACCTGAAGACCACCATATGCAGCGTAATGCACTAAACGTTATAGAAGAGAAAACCTATTTTCTGCGCAGAATTACTCGCCAGCTTTCCTTTCACTGCTACGTATTTGGTACGATATGATTCGCATAGACAATGCCGCGTCCAGCAGATCTTCTATTGGTCGGTGTGTGTATTAGTTCCCCCATTAATCTGTAAGTCTGTTGTTAGCCTACTTTCCTTATTTTGGCAAGATAAACGTAGGCTTATGTGATCGCCATGCTGTCTGTATGTCTGTGTTTCTGTGTATCCACAACCTCTCAACTTCTTAATGGCTGAACCAATCTTTATGAGACTTGGTATGTATATTGTCATGTGTAGGGTGTGTGTGTGTGCGTGCGTGCACGCTACTTATAGCCAGGTTTCGGATTGGATGATTGGACTTATTGACACATATACAATCAACTCTAACTGCAAGTGGTACAGCGCTATCGCTGATCTACAGACATTTCAAATCACTAGGACACGCTATGTCTTCTCAGTCTTCACTAGTCGTATCCTGGCAACGGATTTCAACACAATAGTTACACCAGTCGCCCATCCCAGTGGCCGCAAGGTCCAAGACATGAACCGGCTTCTCTCGCTTGAACACTGGGGTCGTGGGTTCTTATCCCACTGGAGGCATGGATGTCTGTGTGCGTTTATTCTGTGTGTATGTAGCGGCCTTCCGACCGGCTGAGTCCTACCGACTGTGTATTAAAAACTGTGAGACGTCGAGGCTCCCATATATTTCTAGACGGTCGGCTCACAGATGACGGTGAGGTTGTCATCCTAACGCACCGGCCGCCCTTTACCCCTACGAAGATTCCTGGTACTCATTTCTATTAAAGGCTAAGTCGACCCCAGTGCCATATTGCGGCTGGAAGGATTAGGTCAATTGAAAAATCCAGTGACATCGGGAATCGAACCCACAGCCTTCCGGCTTCTTGCATTGTGCCTCAACCAACAACGCTACCGCGTGCCCCCATCGAACAGCAACCCAAATAAATAACCGACAAGAAGCAGGCGAAAGGCAAAGCCTTCTTTTGTTTTGTTCCAGTTTTGATGAGTACTATCATCTGGGATGTGACGCCGTATCTACTGGTAGAATCAAGGCACAAGCAGAGCTCTGATTTGCTTTCTTGTGATTCTGAATGGTCCTATAGTGTGGGATGTGACGCCGAGTTGTCTGGTAGAAGTTTGTTGTCTTCTTGCTGGTTACCTGCTTGGCTTGGTTTTCGACCCCAAAGATGGAGGCAGTGGGTTCCTCCGAAACGCCGGTGATCTAGCGTCACATTCTAGTCAGGTGCTCTTCGTAGTCAGCGATGAGATGCCTCAGACCGAAGATGAGTTAAACTGCCTCAAGTTAGAGCGTAATTGCCGGCTTTTGCGAACACACTGTGATGAAGTTTGGGAGGACCCTAATAGAAATGACCTTCTTGACTGCGTGGGACACTGTCAGTTTCGGAAACAAGAGATGGGCTGAACCACAGGTCCGGTGTTACCGTTCTTGCCTAAACTCGTCAGGGCCTGCGCAGCTGCAAGTTCAGCCTCATCCTGCAGGACATCTGTGAGGTCCTCAAGGGGTCAGAGAACTGGGGCAGTCGAGCGAGCTTATCCGCTAATTGATCTTGCAGCCATTGCAGTTTGTAATTACTCAGCGCGTAAGTACTGTGGTGTACTGAACAGCGTCAGGACAGACTATCAATCATAATAATCATTTGCACGAATAGCACACTGATGTCTCAAAGGTCTGCATCATTCACTCAATGGATATCTTCGAAATGTGGCATGAGGTGTTCACTGAATTTGATTTTTGTGTATGTATGAGACCAGTGTGCATAGGGGCGGTTATCATGGCTCATATGGCTGATCTCTGTGACTGTGGGGCGCGGAGACTTCATTGGAGTTTCGTATTGTGCTAACTAACACTGCTGTCTCCGTCTTTCCCCTTGCGAATAATCATTCCACGGATCTGAAACAAAGCCCATGGGTGAAAGAGATAAATTTACGTTAAATACGCGGGAAGGAGAAATTTGACGAAGTTGTGAAGGGTCAGTATCTTGGAGTACCAGAACAAATCTGAAGGAATCAGACAAAATCCCTGATCTGGTAGGTGATATCGAAAGGAGAGGCCTGGAGACGTTAGGACATGTGAATAGAATACACCAAACAAGGATGCCTAAGCAAGTTCGGGAAAGTAAGGCAAGCCGAAGGGCACAGCGGTAGTGTAGTCGGTTGAGGCACTATGCTACAAGCCGGAAGGTCGCGGGATCGAATCCTGATGAGGTCATTTGATCTTTTCAAGTTATCTAATCCTTCCAGCCGCATTATGGCCCTGGGGTCGGTTCAGCCTCTAACAGAAATGAGTACCAGGAACATTCTTGGAATGTTCCTGGGGGTAAAGGGCGGCCGGCGCGTAAGGCTGACAACCTTACCGCCATCTATGAGCCGATTGTCTAGAAAATATGGGAACCTCAACATCTCAAATCCCTATGGACCTCCACCACCTGTTACAGGGATACGGTTATTATTATTATTATTATTATTATTATTATTATTATTATTATTATTTAACTTTTTAAGCCAAGCCGAAAGGTAGGAGAAATGTGGGAGGTTTCCAAGTGAAAGGCTTCGAAAAAGTAGCGGCCACTCACGAGAGCTAAAGATACAGAGACGGCGGCAAAACACGAGCAGTGTAGAATGGATATGTGTTCCTTAGAGGATTGTAGAGCCACACCGCCACTGCCCCGCACTCACCTGTCGGCGTCCCCTGAGATATGCGACAGCGCTCACCAAGCAGAACGGTGTTGCATCCTCGGCCATTGGCTGGTTACAGTATAGAACATTTCACTGCAAAACATAACGCAGGCCTACTGTCCTTGTATTTACTTGGTACATATAACTGAAGAAAACTAAGAGAATCCTCAGTCTCCATAGTCAGTAAATCATACGAGATTCGAACCAAATACTGCTATACCAGCTACGTTGGTCTAACAAAGAATGATCGCTTGTGATACCGAGATATTATTAAAAAGATAATGTGAGAATGTGAAAGTGATTGAAGTAGCCCGCATTAATCCAGCACCTAGCTTAATGATGTTGATCATGGTCAAGATTTGCATAAGATTACTTGTCTTGTGAGCTATGATCTCCGTGTAGCTTGGTAGGTAAGCACTGAAGTCACTGGCTTCGTCTCCAGGAGGCAGCAGGTTCCTCCGAGTTGTCAGTATCCATCTACCAGATTACACAGCGTCACATCCCACAGGATCTTACTCTTGATACCTCCAAGAAGACTTTAAATGTTAAGAAAACCCCATTGCTTCTATGATTTAATACGAGGGAAAGTCAGCAAATAGGTCATAAATTGATATAAAACATGTGATATTCGAACTCAGAAGAAATACATTAATTTCTCGATATATCCTCCACCAACACTGATACACTTGTCCCATCCCTTTACCAGTGCGTCGAAACCCACAGGATAAAGTCTTTTGACTGTTGTCTCAGCCACTTCCGCACCTGGTCGGGCATCACCTGCGATTTTCGAACTTCCTTGAGAAAGTTTCTCGACCGAACTGCTTTACGTGACAAATATTTCTTACCGTAAACAAGAAATATTTCTTTATGAATATCCTTTGCTTTATGTCCTTTTGGCCACAAGAACGCACAATAACGCTGCTCTTCCGTAGTATATTCTTCAAGCACCGTCGCCATTTTGACTACTGAAACCAGCCTCTGAACATGTGCTTCTGCTACCTAGAGTGTCATGAAACTGGACTGTGCTGCTACCTAGTGATACAAATAGGGAACCTATTACATCCATTACAGCTGTTTTACTTCCATTTGTGACTTATTTACTGACTACCTCATAAAAAGCTCAAAGTGGGGGTCGCGGCCACCTGAGAGGGTTTAAGACTTACTCTAATGGGGGCCGCCGAGTTCTTAAGAATTATTTGAAATATATCTGTATGCACGCATAATATATGAAAGTCAGGAAGTGAGCATGGCTTAATATATGCGCTTTGGCAAAATGGAGTTGCAGCCAACACGCAACCACAAAAGTTCATGCGATAGATATATCTCTCACTAATCCTCATCAGGTCAGTAGCTGTGATTAGGGGGAGTCACATAAATTTATAAGATCGTTATCCCCTTGCCTGAACACACCTGTGATTTCCCTACTGACTCCTGTCCATATGCTAAGCCTGACGGTCCCTTTCTGGGCCAGACCGGGTTACATTTCCTTCTTTCTTTTCCATTGCTTGTATTGGTTATGTCTGAGGCCCCTTGCAGATCATGATCACGACACCATTGGCTGTCGCGTACTTCCTTCATGGCTGGTTTCAGGCCTTGGTTGGTTGGCTCACTTCTTCGGAGGCGATGAAGCCTTCGAAACGTCCTGGACTTAGAGGACTACAACCCAGAAGAGTGCTTTTAGTTGTAACATGGTATGTTCGCCTCGAGTCGTGTCCTTCCGAAAGTTCAATTCCCATTGTGAAACCGTACAGGACCAGTGGTTTGGTGCAAGGAACCTGTTGGCCAATGAAGCGGACTGCTTTTGTTCAGATTTCGGCAACCCACACCAACTACAACCCTTCTACAACCCTTCACAGACTAACAAACCCTCTGTAGCTGAATTCGATAGTCCCTACCACTGTCTTGGGTGTTGAGAAGTCACCAATAAGAATTCACTGCAGACTGCTTAGCACTATGCTTGCTTAAGAATGATTCGAAAGGCCACAGCCGATTCTTTCTAAAGCCCTTCCTCTTCAGCATTCCGCAACGGTCCCATCATACTAGGTCACGTGCTCCGGGAGCTCACAGCGTCTCAGAATTGAATATTTAACGCCACAAAAACGTCAAATCCCATATGACCTATAAACAGTGTGTAAGGGGCTTTGATGATAATGATGCAAGAAGAATGCGGCGGAAAGCGACCGTGGCCAATTTCAGTACTGTGGTAAATTGTTCTGAATTCTCATACCATACGGGCCTGACATGCTTATGAGTATAGTGTGTCATGTATTTTCTTCAGAATTTGTCAAGGACTCGAGAGGAGTAATTTATTTGGTTTATTTAACGACACGCTGAACAGACTGTTCTACACGTAACGCTCTAGATTCGTACTGAGGAGGTGCTCGGTTCGAAACTCGTGGGGACACATGCTACCCTGACTTAATTTCTTCGTGGTTTTCCTCGGTCCTTCCAAACAAATACAGAGGTTGTACCTCGCTTAGGCTAAGTCCACTTCCTTCCAGATCATTTCTGCGTCATCAGTCATCGCACGCTGTGTGCTCTCAATGCTGGGAGTGTCGTTGAGTAACCCGCCATAGAAATGTACTGTAGCTTCTTCTGCCTCTCATCTTGTAGGAGTTTCTGCTTCGTTTCCAGAATGAGACACTTCCTCGAGAGTAAATGCGGCCGTATCTTTAAGCTGAGGGCCGACTTTTGATGTCAAATTTCAAACCCAGTCCCAGATAAGCTTCATTTTATATTCATCGTGGCGCGTTCTTTAAATCTGCAACTACACCCCCGTACACACCTTGATGCTTGGAGGGGGGGTTAATGTTTACATAGGCCAGCGTAGGTCTGTACCATTTGTACAAGCGTAACTGGCACGTTCTTGCAAGCACCACGGTAACTACTCATAGTGACACCTGCTGTGACCTCGTGATGATTCCTTATTTATTTATTGTCTGTGCATAGCGTAGTTCGTTGAGGTACTATGCTACAAGCCGGAAGGTCACGGGATCGAATCCCGATGAGGTAATTGGATTTTTTCAATTGACCTTCCAGCCCCACTAAGGCCCTTGGTTCCACTCAGCTTCTAACATAAATGAGTATAAGGAATATTCTTGGAATGTTGTTTGGGGTAAAGGACGGCCGGCGCGTAAGGCTGACGACCTTACCGCCATCTATGAGCCGATTGTCTAGATAATGTGGGAACCTCAACATCTCTCAACCCTATGGGCCTCCAGGGTCTGTTACAGGGATAGCTTTACTTTACTTTTACAGCCAGAAAGTTATGTTGTCTCGCTAAACTACAACCGATCATTGCGCATGTTCTGATGGACAGGAGAAAGCCAAAGATAATATGGGGCTTACCGAACAGCGCACTCCGTGACACGTTGGTTGCCGAGTCACACTCTGTGAGGGGCAGCGAGCAGCGAGCAGCCAGCCCTGCCGCCTCGCCAGATCTCCGTCAGGCTGTGACGTCAGAATGTCTGGCAGGTGTGGCTTCTGCGAGGTTGCGAAGATCGCAACGAGGGCGAGCCGGTAACAGAACTCCGCCCAAAAATGTACCAGAGTTCCACAAAGGTAAAGCTATCCCTGTAACAGGCCGTGGAGAACCATAGGATTGTGAGATGTTGAGGTTCCCACATTTTCTAGACAATCGGCTCATATATGGGGAAGGTTGTCAGCCTTACGCTCAGGCCGCCCTTTACCCACCAGGAAGATTCCCGGTACTCATTTCTATATCAGGCTGAGTCGACCCCATGATCATAGGGCGGCTGGAAGGATTAGGTCAAATTAAAAATCCAGTGGCCTCATCGGAAATCGAACCCGCGACCTTCCGGTTTGTAGCATAGTGCATCAACCAACTACGCTACCGCACGCACCGAAGTTCCTATTCTTAATTTTCCAGTGAAAAAAAAAATGCGACATTCGACTGTATGTTATATTCATTCATTATTACTGATTACAGTTTTAAAACTACACACAATACAAACTGGCTACGGGCTGGACGGCCGAGGGGTCGGAGTTCGAGTCCAGATAGCAGGATTTTTCTGCCCTCTTGTGTCTCTAGACCGGTTCTGGGTCCCACCCAGCGCCCTATCCAATGGTTAACTGGGGCTCTTTCCTTGTGGGCAAAGCGGCCGGGGCGTGAAGCTGATCATTCACTTCCAACCAGTGCAAAGGTCAAGAATACGTGGATCTATACAACCACTCCCTCACATGTGTTCCCGGCGCAGGGACAACTCTGCCTTCGTTTTGTACACAACAGTTTAGAAACAACAATACTGGAAAAACGTGATATTGAACACCACTTTATCAACACATGTCAACTGAAGGAGTATGAAGTTCTGTTTCTCACAGTGCATTACTTCTGCGACCGAGAAAGCTAGTTCGAGAATTCTTGTAACGTAAAATTACGCGAAGCTAGTGGAAGGGAATAAGGAAAAAGAGAAGAGGAAAACAGAAGAAGAAGAATTGAGGGGCTGAAGAAAGCAGGATGTTGTGTCTGGGCCATTATCATTTCCCAATTATTCTTTATCTGCGTACCTATGCAGACGGCATGGGTTAGGTCATGTAAGAACACTACATGTGGTTGCCATGGGCAACCGGCTTGGATGTTGGCTGCCGTCGTGACGTCACACTGGCTGTTTGGCAAAAGTTACACACGCTGCCAAACATCTTAGGGGGCGCAGATATGACACTCGAGGATGTGAAATTGTTGAGAGGCTGGGTTGCTCGTTATCCCATGAGCGGATTTCGTACAGCGCAAACACAGAAGAAAGCTTCAGTCCTCTCGTCAGAGAGGGCGCTCCCACAAAAACAAGACCGTAACTGTCAAACAGCAATAAATATCTGGTCATGAGCCTCAGATGGGGCTCGACACCAAGACTTACCGACTGACTGTCAGTCGCAATGTGACTTTGACTTCGACAGAAGACCAGAATACGGCAGAACGCGAAGAAGAAGAAGAAGAAGCGTCTGCTGCAACGAATCAGCGCGCTTTAGAGAACAAAGCAGAGCTACACGGAGAGGGAGTCGGTATCCAGAAGGAGCTGAGGATGATTGTAACAGTGACGTCAAATAAACCTAACCATCGAATCTAGAGCCCACAATTATTAGTCACGTATCGCCTACCCGTGAAAATATGCAGCTGAGTGTTCAGTTTCACGCTTCAGCTTATTTATCCTATGGGATAGATCCCCGGTCCCTTCGGGTTTTTTGCTGGGAGGGCCCCAAAGTCGGTCTGGACATCCTGTAGAAGAAAAGATCTCTTGCCCATGGCGGCAGCGTTCGTCCAGCCGGTATAAAGACCGAGCTACCCCGGCCCCTAGAATAAGACGGTTATGTTAACAGGTTTTAAGGATGGAAAGAGAATCTCAGAGAAATTTTACGCATGAAAGTGGAGAGAGAGAGACTGACATCGCCAGGGGAACAAGCCAGGACAGATGACATGCAGGAGGATGTGAGAACGTGGAAGGAAAAGAGGGCAAGTTGTTACTGGATGTAAGCCCAAATTGGGCCCTCTTCTCTGCTAGTTCTGTCCCGTCCACAGTTTGAAGACTTTAATTTTTTCTTATTGCTAGTAGGGTGGCACTAAGTCGCTTGTACTGCGGCCACTTCTGGCCTATTGTACCAGCCCCAGATGATAGGTGAGGGTGACTGTGGAGCAATTGGTGGAATGGAGATTGGCAGGGAAACAGAAGTACTCGGAGAAAACCTGCCCCAGCGCCACTTTGTCCACCACAAATCCCACTTGACCATACCCGGGATCGAACCCGGGAAGCCAGCGACTAACCGCTTAAGCTATGGCGCGGCCAGAGTTTAACATCATTTCTAGATTTATTCTTGGTGCTCAAAGTCTAAGCTTTCAAAGTATCACTAGCATTCGTTTAACTGCACGCCCACACGTTCTGTATGTATAACCCATCCCTACGTGACATAATTATTGTAGCTGCTTCATGCAGGATTTGGGCCTAAAGACGGCCAATCAATTGGCCATGGCCAGTTGAAAAATAAGCCGACGCTTGCGAAAAGTTTTTTCAAAATTCTGAACTCCGTTTATAACAAGTAATCACCAATGTCGTAACGAAAATAGACGTTTGACAATATCACTGCACACGCGCAGTGTTCCTGATATGCAGGGGCACGAGACTTCCCCCGTACCGTGCTTGCCGGCCTGCATTTCGCCTGTGCTAACGCTCACGTCATAGACATCATGAACTAAGTATACCGCAAAGCTGGAAGTAGCAGATACCTCCGAAACGTTGGTAACCAAATTCGAGGCTACACGGTGACATAACCCAGAAGGTCGTATTATGAATTTTGAGCTTCGTGAAAATCTCAGAATTTGGAAAGAAAGCATAAATCACAAAGTCCTCATAATGCTATTTCGGCTTTTCCCTGATCTCTGTTATGCCGGCCGGAACGCATTCCCTGTTCTAGATTATGAAGTTCTCAGCAAGTAGACAGGCCTGCCTGCCAGCAATTTAGTTTGGCTGTTTCGGACAGAATGTACAAGTATTTCCTGAGAGCTGAAAGCGTTGTGTTGCGTTCAGATTCAGTATCACGTTTCTGATAATGGAGATCAAGTGCTCAAGTCCTTTGCCGTACGGTTCATGTCCTGCTCACATCTCAGTCAGTATAGCGACTAGGCTACCGGATGGACGGCCGGGGTTCGATTACTGTCTTGCCCATAGCGTCTAGACCGGTTCTGGGTCCACTCAGCTTTCTCTCCAGTGGCTATCTGGGCTCTTTGCCCGGGGGTAAAGCAGCATGGGGCGTGAAGCTGATCACTGAGCTCGCCCAAGTGTCGAGGTCAGAAATGATTGGAGCTATACCTCCACTACCCAATCCGTCTTCATGGCATAGTGCTTACGTACACAATTGAGTACAAGGACAACTTCACGCTCAACTTTTCCAGCTGTTCGTCTAGACAGATGCTGGCAGGGCCTGTCGGTTGACAGGGGCAGGCCGAGATTTTTACTCGCAGATGCGTGGTGTGGTGGCTGACGTCACTGACAGTCCACCTCAGCCAGCCTCGTAGGAAGTGCGGGCTATAAGCTCCTGCGCAGGCGTATGAATGTAGCTCTGTTGTCGAAATTCACTTCAACATTAGACGGCAAAAGGGGGGATCGCAAACACAGGCGGACACAGAACAGCCGGGAACATTCATGTGTAAATATAGAATTGCCACTGCCCCTAGCTCTACGTGAATGTCGTCCAATGCTGTTTCGAGATGGACGGTGCTCAGCCCTAATCCCATTTGAACTGCAATACCTCACTTCGCCTAGTCCGAACGGGAATTGGTTATTTCTGGCGAATTATGTAGAAAGCGTAAGTGTGAAGGAAGAATGTAGCGCTGTTGTCAGTTCATTATTTTATCATCAAACGGCGAGACAATCGGTGGAAATGTGAGGCGGTCATCTTGCAACCAGGAGCAATGCTGTACAGCGGCTCATAGGAGAAACACGCAACTAGCAGCGAGCCTGTCCGGGATATGAACATCAGCCGGTGCCATGAATAGAAGAATGACACCGGGTGAGGCTGAAATTGGAACGAAAGCTTCAAAGGAGCCACCAGGAGACACAAATGGAAACAGGCACCGCTGATCGGAAGAGATTTCTGCCGAAGCATCGTGATTTATAGCTCGGTTTGAAGTTTACTCCTCTGCGGTTGCCATGACAGCAGACAGCTGGAATGGAAACGTCACGGCATTAAACCAATGTGCTTTCCGGACTACGAGAGCTGTCGTCTCATTTGTGAACCCCAGTTGCTCAGCCACTCTAGAAGTTCCGAGCATTTTATGAAACCGCAAGTTTCATGCCGCGTTCAAAAGAACCCGCCGCTGGTCTCTATCCTGAGCCAGAAAAATTCAATCCACACCCCACCCTACTTCCCTAATCAATTTTAATATTGTGACATGATTGCTGAAAAAAGGAATTGTGGAGCCGGAGCAAACGTCAATTGCTTAGCAACGACTCGAAAATCACGTTCCCCCCTACAACGAATAACAACGAACGAGTCGTTTCCAGTTACAAGTTGTAAACACTAGAACCCTTAGTTATAAAAGAGAGTTCCTTCGTGAATTCGAGAGATTGAGATCTGCCCGAGAATCATGAGAGATTCGTGAGACACGTCATTCAGAAGGAGATCACTGTGTGAGCTGTTATAATTGGCTGTAATTGTGAAGAAGTGTCGATAAATCCAATAATCGAATCCATTATCAGTAACACAACCCCGATACGTGACAATATTATACTCTCATCTGTGTCTTCGTCTTCCTATTAGTCTCTTTCCTTGAGGTTTACTCCGCTCCCATGAGTGTTACAGGCCTCACTCATCTCGCAACATTTGGCAAGGACTGCGAGTTATGAAGCTCCTCATTACGCAGTTTTCTCCCGCCTCCTATTATTGTATTCTCGGCGATAAGAGAGGCTTTCTGTTTCGAGTTTGTCATCGTGTCAGGACAGCATGAAGCTAGGGGGACCAAGGCCGCGCCATAGCTCAAGCGGTCAGTCGCTAGCTTCCAACCGCGGCTGCCCGGGTTCGATCCCGGTTTTGGTAAAGTGGGATTTGTGGTGGACAAAGTGGCGCTGGGGCGGGTTTTCTCCGAGTACTTCGGTTTCCCCTACAAATCTTCATTCCATCAAATTCTCCATCATCATAATCACCCGGGGCAGGCTACAATAGGGCAATCAGTGGTCGCCGTGCCGAGTGGACCCAATTGGACTCCACCCCCCACTAAGCGAATTTTTAGGGGAGACCAATTGACACTTGAGAAACGTGCCTGTCTCTGGAGGCCTATACGCAACGAGAGTAGCTCTGTGTGTTGAGAAACACGCAGACCTTTAGGCGGGAGCCTGTGACTATAGCCCGGAATACAAGCGACTATTTAATGAATTTCAGACCCTCCATCCAGTGCTTTCCATGTCTCCAAAATCTGGTGGAAATGTTTGAAATGCAAGGAAAGGAACGAATTGGCTTAGCTCTAAAGAACTTGACTGTCATTCTGGAGGTGCTCGATTCGAATCTAGGTCGGAACATCGAATATCCTAACCGAGAGGTTTCTGCGTTTCTTGAGCCCTTCCATGCAAATTCCGGGATAGTAACTGGATCAGGTCACGAACACTTCCTTTGGAGTCCTTCCCAATTCATCTGTCATTGGCATATTCGACGTAATGTGGTCTCACATAAGTACAGAGCGTTCAGTTAAGGAGGAAACTTCGCAACGCCGCTGACCGAGCCCAACATTCCTCGCAGATTGCCGCTGTAACCGCTGATAGCAAAATGAGTCATTAGCGCTGATAAACGCGCGCCGTTACAGTTACAGCAGCGATCTGTGAGGAATGTTGGTCCGGGTCAGCGGTGTTGCGAAGTTTCCTCCTTGATTGAACGCTCTGTATAACCCAGTAAAGAGGATATATACTTTCACTGGCCCATACGTAACACGTGTTTTTGTTAGAGGTGTACGAGCTATTTGCTCGAAATTAACGAGTTTCGAACAAGGGCCCATACGCCGATCACATGTGAACTCTATGAATTCAGACATTTCTATTGAAACGGTATGACGACTTCTACACGGAAAGGTTTACACATGCCCCCATCTTCATAGAACGGGGCCATCAGAACTAATGAGACATTCTTACGTTGCTGCTGTTTGCTGTCGGAGTCTAGACTGTGTAGAGTGTAGACTGCGTAGACTGTGTAGCGGTTGTGGCCTGATCGAGATACTAACCCTGCATTTGCTTCAAGGAACCGAGGAAAACCACCAAAAACCTAAGTCAGAACAGCAAATGTCATAGCCGGAGTTCCAACCGGAACCTCGCGAATAGAAAGTTACCGCTCTGCCAGCTGCATGGTGGCGTATAGAGCCGTTGCTAAGCGATGACTCTGTAAACGGCTGTTTCTGGGCAATGGCTCGGTAAACACTTTCCCGCGGCAACGCATACACACACAGCAATAGTTACTGTTGGAAGCGGGGTGCTTTCTACGTGGTCCGTTGTTAGGTATTTCTGTACGGGAGGCTGCGAAGATAGGACCTGAACGGGTGAAGCTGAAGAATTTCCACTGTTAGTAACCGTTGCCAGGGAACGGCTGGTGAAGACACAGCAGGTTGGAAAAGGCTTAGCGGGTCTCTGGTTTGTAAATTGTGGAACTCTAATTACTTGTACTTACGAGTTAAGTGTATAAGTGGTCAATAAATCCATTCACCAATCCAAACGCCATCAATAGTCACTAACAGACATGACAGATGGTTTGATCTGAGGTTCCCACGCGGTGAGAGTGCAGGGTTCCCCGAGTTGTGCAGTGCACGGCGCTGCAACCCGCAAGGCGCTGGTCTTCAAGTTTAAGTGATATGAAATAAATTTTACCAGAAAGTTCAGAATGTAAGTATTTACGTCTGAAAGGAACATGATGGGAGGATGCTGACTGGATTCATCTGGCTCAGGATCAGTTCCTCCGTTCGGAGAGGAGAGGAATCTTGAATAGCTGAGCGACTATCCTTCTGTCAATTAGGAACGGGCTCCGTGCATTTGACTACGTACAGACAACTGAGAGGAAAATCTGGCAATCTTGGCAAACATTTCGGTGACGTCAGCTGCTTGTAGTCATTTCCGAGAATAATTTAATTCACAGGAAGGTAATTCATATTTTACCGCCGAATATATATTGTGACGTATAGACCCACTGTTAAGCAACTACTCGGTAAACACATTTCCCCGGGAACCAACGCGCGCAACAATAGGACGTCTATTGCTAGGCAACGGATCAGTAAATAAGCCTTCTCAACAATAGAAAAGGCTAATCATCCAATCCAGAACCCGTCTAATTATTCACGCACAAATCCCTCCCTACACATGACGATATGAAAAGTATAAAATAACACGAGAACTACTCTCTTCTATGATGTGACGTCATGTAGTCTGGTAGAAGTTCACGGACATTTCGCAGGCACTTCCTGCCTCCATCTTCAGGGTAGTGTTACATCTCACAGAATTAACACTACCAGAACTCAAACAGTGAAGTTTGGGTTTAAGGCTCCAGAGCGGTGATTGATGATTGCTATATCACCCTGCCTCATTCTCATTCTTCGACCCTGAAGATGGAGGTAATATGCCCCTACAAATGTTAGTGGAATTTTTAAGGACAGTTCATAGGCGATAAATGGACAGCATTGAGTCGAGAGCACAGTGCAGTAATGAACTGTACAAGTTATGTGATGATCTTGATGAAGTTGGATGCATTGAGTTGGGCCGGACAAGCAACAGCGTTTTTATATTAGCTCCATTTTTAATAAAATACGTTAATTAATTTTCTTTTCCCGCGCTGTGCAGTAACGGTCTCAACCAGCCGCATACAGCTTGCGAGCCACAGTCTCGCCTCGTCTAATTCATTAAGCGAGCATTGTCCGACTAGTAACAACCGGGCTAGACAGTGTACGCCTATGTTGATATGAGGTGTATTGTTAGAGTGTGTAATGAAACTCAGTTTTGCTCTGTCTTTGTCAGTTACACTAATGATGTAACGAACTCTTTTAGCGCGATCCCGAAGAAAAATTTCAAAACCGCGCCTGTTGGCTTCATCGCGTCCCTCCGTCCTCATTTAACAGGGGCAGAGAACTGCCAAAAGAATTTTCACAAAATCTGATACTGAAAAATTCTGTTAAAATTTGCTGATACATTCCAGTTTTGGTCGAAATCGGTCAGCGATAACTGTGTACATGAAGACTTGACGTACATTGAGTTCCCGCTCACATCTCGTACGTGACTGTTTTTTTTCCTTGGCGCTACAGCCCCAGTGGGCCTAGGCCTTCTCTGTTCACTTCGGTTTTTCTAAATATTACACATTCGGTAGGACTCCTTGGGCGGGTGATCAGCTCGTCGCAAGGCCTCTACCTGTGCACAAACACAGAAAAACGCACACACAAACTAAACATCCATGCCCTGAATGGGATTCGAACCCACAATCCCGGTTTCCGAGCGAGCGAAGACAGTGCACGCCTTAGACCGCTCGGCTACCGTGACCGGCACGTGACTGGTTAGACTGAAATATTTTTTTGAATAGAATACACATTTCGTTTTAGTATAGTTTTTAGGCAAGTCTCACGGGTTCGGAGGTTGACTGAAACAGAAATGAGCGAACGCAAAAGAGTTTCTGTGTGCTTACATTTCCTAACTTTGTCGGGCACCGGCGTGATTCGATTAGCACTGTTTCGGAGGAAATTCGTGGTCCCTAATGAAACTATGTTCTGTTGGATTCTATGTTCTCACGAAACTGACTTTGAGGCGCACCTACCAACTAGTGGGATGTGACGCCGTGTAGTGCAGTAACATTTTACTGTCGTTTCGGAGCAACGTACTGCCTCCATCTTCAGGGTTGAAGAATAAGCGAAGGAGTAGCAGGAAGCAGCAAGAACTCTGAGCACAATATGAAACTGATCGGGCCCGCCTACACGTGTGTGTTCCCGAACAAATATTTACCGTACATGCAGGATGAAGGCCTCTCATATCTGATCAATATGCTCACCAGAGAGACCGGTGCCTCTACAACGGGATGACAACACGGCACTGGAGAGTTCAAAGTCGATAGATCGAGATCGTCAGCTTTTGTAGGTTTGCATATACGAGTTTATACTGAGAACTATTTTTGGGTCGTTGTGTAATATCTTTCATGTGATAACTTCTTTGGAGTAGACTTTCTGCCAGTCATTTTTTCTGTCCTCTTTATCTCGTTTCAAAAGTACAGGCAGTGCAAAAACCCCTTCCTGGGTGCGGGTACGAGATGTAGGGGAAGGGGGGAGAGAAGAGGAGAAGAGATGTGACTCAGAGATGAGTGGGGCTTGGTCGTTAACAGACGGCTGCTTGTCCATCAGTTTGGCCCGCTGTGATGCGCCTTTGTTTGAATAGTTTGCCTGGAACGAGGCTTAAGTTACGTTACAACACGACGATTATAATGGACAATTTTGGTACGAAGCCTAGAACGTTTCCAAGCTGTTCTGAATCCTTTGTAGAAGGAAATGTTAACAGACAGCCGCACTATTTCCACGTAACAACCGTCTTTGTTTAGGCCCAGTTTGGAGTCAGTACTATTGCGTCACTTCACTTGCAGGTGGCGTGAAGATCTCGCACCCCGTTCTTCTGCACTTCTAATAACTGTCCGCAGTAGCATAATTGCTTGAGGCACTATGCTGCTAGCCGGAAGGTCGCGGGTTAGAGTCTCGATGAGGCTTTTTTTTTTTTCAATTTGCCTACTCCATCCAGCCGCACTATGGCCCTGGCCCTCAACCTCTAACAGAAATAAGTATCAGGAATCTTCATGGGGTGTAAAGGGCGGCCGGCGCGTGAGGCTGACAACCTTACTGCCACCTGTGAGCCGATTGCATAGATAATGTGGGAGCCTCGACGTCTCACATCCCCATGAGTCTCCTCGGCCTGTTAACAGGGACAACTCTACTTTTACCTTTCCCACGCCGAGCGGGCTGGCTTAGCGGTAATGCTCGTGAACTTAGGCCAGGACACTTATCCTGACAGATATTTCTCGCGGTTTTCCTCGGACCCTGCAGGCAAATGGCGTCATACTCGTATTGCCTCAGCTGGTCCACTCCTACTTCCGAATTCTTCCCAATTTATGATTCATCAGTATCACTGGCAGCCTTGTGAAGTAACCAGCCCCTACAGAAATACAGGCCGTGCCGTATTAGGACCTAAAGAGTTCCCCCTTCTTAATTAATTAAGCACTTGCCATGAAGACGTATTCGGGAGTGGAGGTATAGCTTCACCATTCTTTGACTCGGTAGCATATGGATATGAGTGGTCAGCTTCACGCCTCAGCCGCTTTATCTCCGGGGAAATCGCCTTTGTTACCTGTTGGATAGGAGTCTGTGTAGGCCCCAGAGCCGGTCTGGACGCCGTGGACAAGAGAAAAACCTTTCCATGCAGGGAATCGAAACCGGGTCGTCCAGCCCGTCGCTGTATGAAATCCTTAACTTGAACTATTCCAAAATGGCGGCGATGAGGACTTTGAATGGTAGAAGTAACGGGAAGGCGTTTAAACGCAACATCCTGCAGATAAAAGAAACGCTTCCATCAAGAATGTTGCCTATGACGAAACATGGCACACTGCGAAGAAGGATGATAACCGAAGAGATGTGATCCCGTGTAGCCCAGTAGAAGTTTACCGACGTTTCGGAAGAACTTACTGCCTTCATATTCAAACTCGAAGAGTAATCCAAGAAAACGCCAGCAAGCAGGCGTCTGCTTTCAAGGTTGTTATTATCTGGATCCTGATCATGGAGGCAGTGCCTTCCTCCGAAACGTCTGTGAGCGTCTGCCTCACTATACGGCGGTACATCCCAGAACCTCAAATCCAGCACAGATTACGGAGAATTTGATTGTAGTTTTCGAGCAGGCGGAAGATTGGCTACTTGACACAATGAGGCAGATCCTATATTGACTCGGTTCTGAGTTCGTATCCCTGCACTTTCGTGTGGGCAAATTCCTCTGGACGATGTGTACCACGCTTCATTACCTGCGTCAAGCTTTCCGTTCGGGAGTTCCTTCAGTGGCTACTCTAGTGTACAAAAGAAGTACACAGCGAAAAGGAAAGTCCGTCTGTTTGTTTGTATGTCCTAATGCTTTATTTCACAAATGACTTGACAGATTCCGTTTAAATTTGGTATGAGAGCTGTACTCCAAAAGTTGTCAGATGAGTTTAATTTTGGACCAGAGCAGGAGAAGATGAGTCAGTGACTGGATCACCGGGGCTCGATACCCTAGAGGTACATAATTGTCTCTTTACTGAATCCAGACCGGCTCTGGAGCCGAACTGGGTTCATATCTAAAGAATACTGAGATCTCTTTCCCCGGAGTTAAAGCAGCTGAGTTTAAAAATAGTGGATCTATACCTTCACTCCCCCCATACGTCTTCATGGCATGATGCTTAACTAAGCACAGGGGGCAGCTTCACTCTCAAAGAAGCGGCCCACGTAATTCATATAGTATTTTACGTAGAGTTCAAATATAATTTTACCAAATTCATAATACGACATAGAGGCACGCGGTAGCGTAGTTGGTTGAGGCACTATGCTACAAATCGGAAGGTCGCGGGTTTCAAGTCCCGATGAGGTAATTGGATTTTTTTTAATTTACCTAATCCTTCCAGCCTCACTATGGCCCTGGGGTCGACTCAGCCTCCAACAGAAATGAGTACCAGGAATCTTCCTGGGGGTAAAAGGCGGCCGGCGCATAAGGCTGACAACTTTACCGCCATCTTTGAGCCGATTGTATAGAAAATATGGGAGCCTCGACGCAACCCTATGGGCCTCCACAGACTGTCACAGGAATAGCTTTACTTTTACTTGTGATTTGAGGTTTTCACATTGTTGTCTGGGTTGTAATGCCACGTAGTTTGGAAAGATTCAGACGTTTCGGAGGAACTTATTGTCCACATCTTCAAGGTCGAAGAGTAAGCAGAATAGAAGCAGGCGTCAAGCTGAGCTGTAAGGCAGTGTAGGTCGAGGTTTTCCCCGAACCGTTAGACATTGCAACCCCGAAGTCCGAACTGACGAGGAGCTACAGCGTAGCAGACCAGTTCTGGTGAGCAAGTGAAACCCTTCTGCTCACCTGTTTCGAAATGTGACAGGAATACTCTACAACTTCTCTATTTTCGAAAGATTTTGGGGGCAAATAAGTAAAAAGAAATAGATGCAAATCACCATTAAACAAACATATTAAACAAATTAAATGAATAAGTAGGAATCGGTTGATGAGGGTGGCAAAATGGTGATGTGGTGATTATTTGTACCAAAGATACGCCTCAGTCTTTATACACTTAGCGAGTTATCCTCGAGATGGTAGCAGAGAAGTGTGTAAACTGTCCTTTGTGGTTGTCCGATATGAACAAAATTGCAATTTGTCTGCAGATTTTAGTGAAACATCTCCAGATATAAAAGTTGACGAAAATCGGAAATCCTCGAAAAGTAACATATGGACAGGGGCCGCGCCATAGCTCAAGCGGTTAGTCGCCTGCTCCCCACCGCGGCGGCCCGGGTTCCATCCCGGGTGTGGTCAAGTGGGATTTGTGGTGGACAAAGTGGCGCTGGGGCAGATTTTCTCCGAGTACTTCGGTTCCCCTGCCAATCTTCATTCCACCAATTGCTCCACAATCACCCTCACCTATCATCTGGGGCTGGTACTATAGGCCAGAAGTGGCCGCAGTACAAGAGACTTAGTCCCACCCACTGGCAATGGACAGGCAGATAGACATATGATGAAATTAACATGCGAATTTTTACATCTTTCCGATGTGGACGTGCGACAAAGAGGCCAATTAATGTAGGTATCAGAACACTGCCCCGTGTCAGGACTTCGGCCTACGTTCAACTGCCTGTTCGTACAAATATGTCCGAAATTACCTTTCTTTCGTGCATATTCACCAGAACGCAGTCAAGGGAGATCATGTCCGCCTGTGCGTAAGGAGCTTAAGGCTGTCCCTTACCTGCATCAACTGTGTATAGCCTTGTCTTATGCGAGTACAGTATTGTCACGTATTTAGGGATGTGACTATACACGGCGTATGGATTTATTGACCACTTGTATACATCACTCGGAACTACAAGTAATTACAGCGTTATCGCTGATATCCACACTTTACAAATCACCAGAGTATCCGCTAAACTTCTTCAAGCCTGCTGTGTCTTCCACAGCCGTTTCCTAGCAACGGATTCTAACAGTGGTGATTCCTCAGCTTCCCGCACTCACGTCATTACTCTCCGGCTAATATCCGCAACTGAACTGTAGCAGAGCAGTTACTTTACGACTGGCGGTTTACTGCCAATCCGTTCGTCTTGGCTACATGCCCCTTGAAACCCACGGCCAGTATTTTTACTGTCAACTGAAAACTTGCGGTCATAGTTCTTATGTAACATCCTCTGTGACGAGAGGTTGGGTCTGTCGTTTACAGTTGCTGCTGGTCCTCGTCAGCGCAGTCATTTTCAGGACCGAGTCCCACTAGAATCATGACCAAATTTTACTGTCTCAGATTCGAAACTCCCCCAACCTAGAGGGCCTGGTCCCCGTATTTATATACCCCAGGAACAGGGTGGCCCAGTTATACCCCCAGGCACTGGATTCCCTTTCGTCGCATCTTACGACTCACAGGGCTACGATGGAGGTATTCGAACCCTTCTCCCCATGGGTACTGAGTTGTGGCGCCAGTTGTCCTTAAGATAACTCCTCGGCACGGACCATGCAGAAAACACAAACCTTCTATTTTAGCAGTGGCGAGTTTGCCGCGCCGTTGCATAACAACGGTTGCGCACGGACCACACAGAAGTCGCTGTTGTTCTATTATCGCATGCATGTATGTTGTGGGCGTTATCTAGCAACGGCCGCTGTTTACCGAGTGACTGCTTAGCAACGGGTACATACGTCACCATGTCTATGGTGCTGATCGGTACTGATAGTGCGATAGCGTCGGGTGATGGCTTAGCTGATGAATTGTGAAATGGGAAAGACTGGAAAAGATGCGGTCGGGGCTGATCTAAGTAGCAACTGAGGCTATCAGCCTTATGCGCCGGCCACTTTTTGCTCCCAGGAAGATTCCTGGTGTTCATTTCTGTTAGAGGCTGAGTCGACCCCAGGACCATAGTGCGGCTGGAAGGTCAAGGAATCTTCATAAATGCTGCTAGCACTGTAGTTTATATGTAATCCATCACAATTATTGTATTTCCTTAAGAATCACCTGATGATGACCTATCTGGGCCGAAACATGTTGTAAGAACGTTTGTGTGACGGCAACCCCTCCATTTTTATTTTTTCTCTTTACATCGGCTTGTGATCTAATAGGAGGGTAACAGGTCATATAAAAGTCAGTTACGTGATTCGCAGAAAGGGACAGGCGTTTCTTCTGCAGAACTTACGCTCTTTGCGGGCTCCATGACAACAAGGAACAAGTGAAGGTCGTATCCACTGCCCAGGGTAGGAGCCTCTCTGCAGTGTTCAGGACGTGTACCCATCCCACTGGAGTGCGGTTTCTTCTATTTCAAGGAAAATGCATTATATTTACCACAACCATGAAGCCTGCAGAATGCAAGAAATTCAATTTTCCCATTATTCAATTGTCTCCTCGTTACAGTGATCGGTTTCGGTTCGATATTCTTTGCAAGTAAACACAGTAGAGAAATAGTCGACATTGAGCATCGCCGGTGAATGGAAATGCTCCCAGTTGTAAACAGTGAGAGGGTAACAACAGCAAAATATATTTCGGACGTGAAGTATGCCATAAAGGAGTAGGAGTTACACATGCGAGATTTCTTTGTCACTTCCCAGAAAGAACTTAATAACTCCATGGAGAATCCGCCAGTTGTGCAGCTACTCAAGAGCTTCCCAACATTTTATGGGACCCGAAGGTTCATTACCGTGTTCACAAGAGCCCTCCAGTTCTTACCACGCCATCCTGTCTCTCTAAGACCCACCCACTTAAGCCTTGGTCATCCTAGTGGTCTCTTTACTTCTTGGTTTCCCACCGATATCCTATATGCATTCCTCTTCTCTAGCATTCGTGCTACATACCTTGCCCATCTCATCCTCCTTGACTTGATCAGTCTAATTGTACTTGGAGAAGAGTACCTTCACTTTACATTCTTACCCTCAGTACCTGGAGGGCGTCTCCTACATCCGCAACCTGAGGACGCGCCAGGCCCTGGTGACAAGGGACCCACCTAACGTGACAACTAATACACCAACACATCTTGCAGTACAGTGCTACAATACCAGAAGCCTATCTAAAGAACTGTACCGTTTCTGTGAATCGCTAAACTTAGAGGAAATTGTAATATCAGATATAACAAGGAATGCTGTGAGAGGTGTACCACATACATCTGCTGCACGCGGTAGCTTAGTTGAAGCACTGCGCTACAAGCCGGAAGGTCGGGGGTTCGTTTCCCGATAAGATCATTGGATTTTTCAATTGACCTAATCCTTCCAGCCTCATTATGGCCCTGAGATCGACTCAGCCTCTAACAGAAATGAGCACCAGGAATCTTCCTGAGGGTAAAGGACGGCCGGCGCGTAAGGCTGAGAATCTCACCGTCATCTCTCAGCCGATTGTCTAGAAAATGTGGGAGCCTCGATGTCTCACAACCCTATGGGCCTGCAGGGCCTGTTACAGGGATACCTTTACTTTTATTCTACCACATACAATTTGTAGGTCGAAATCATATATATCATTAATACTGAAAATATTCCATACATATTACACATTAAACGTAATAATAACGCAGAGTTATAACAATATTCTATTACAATAGTTAACACTACAACACCAACTTGGTGGATACAACATACTGCCAATATACAGCATCTCAAATTCAATCAAGAAAAACTCCAAATTGAGTAAAACATAGTACACGGTACAGAGAAACACGCACACACTGCGCTGTCGTTACACTGTATGTACGTCCGATCACTACGACCAGATTTCGAACAAAAGACATCATCAAACGAACGTGAGAAGCCGCGAACTTCCTGCATGTCCTCATGTAAATCGTACTGTTTAGCTACGTCAACACAATTATTCGTGTAGATATACCTTACACTATAATTTCACTGCATGTTTTGGCCTTAAGGCCATCATCAGGTATTAACAGGTGTTGTGACGCTGCGATACAGTATTCGTACTGATATGTATTCGAATCAAGGTCATCTGAAATAATACTGTAACGGACTTGATCGGCGCGTTGCCAGGCAACAGCTCTGTAAACACGGTCCAACACGGAAGGATAGAGGAAGCTGTTTATCTGTAGAACCGACCGGCGCGCCAATAGACTGGCTGGATAGCGATCACGTGATATGTGTCTACTGTAGGTTCATGTCCGTTCAGCTGCTATAGAAGTAAGTGACAGAATTCGTTCAGGGCAGTTGCGAGTTACGAGTCAGTCGTAGGCTGGAGGAGTGAGTCCAGAAGAATTTTTAATACCGAGGTTTCAGCGTGAATAAACGCGAAATAGCAAGAAGACTTCATAGAGATTTGAAGTTCTAATTTATGTGTTGACATCTGTTGCTAGGAGATGACAAGTGGAAACTGAGAATGCTTGTGCGTGTGCAACGGTGAACTGGAAATTGTGTAAATCAGCGATAGCGCTGTATTTGAGTGTACTTAAGAGAACTTATAACCAGGGTGCTAATAAATCCATTCATCCGAATTAGAACCCTTTATTTTCGTCACGCGTACCACTCAAGATGTGACAATAATTTATACACATAAAGTACAGCTTACATGCACACAATTATGGCTACATATAGATCCATAATTTTATGTTCTATTAAATTCATTTCTATTGACTGTAAACTTTAATATGTTGTACATTATATTTTACTACTTAACAGATAAATGTACAAATTGACCACACAGCTAAATGTAAACATCTGGACAAAGATACACAAGTTCAATAGAATGTAGGCATGAAAATTCGATAAACTGATGTATTAAATTTTGTACCAACCGAAGATGGCTCACTTATCAGGGTCGAAACATGTAGTGGAAAATAGAACATGTCGAATGTTAAACTGTTGTGTTGATTGTAGCATTAACATTTCCACTTCCATAACACACGGCACAAAATTACATTCACGCTCAGTTGATTATATTAAAGTAAATTTTAACGTCAAAAGTAATTTATGTTCATATCAGGTACAGTTTAACAAGTCCTTCTTAAGTTTCCTGTTGTATTTTGAACCATGCCGGCTTGATGATTATAAATAAAGTTCTAGGTTCTCTATATATTATTTGTTTGGCTTAATGAGTTGCAATAAATGTTTCTTCTTCTGTCTGTTTCAGGCGAGTCGTCAGTGGGAATCACCCGGGCCCAGTAAGTGCATCACGTGACCAAAATCATTAACTTATCTTCGTATATTTGAATGTGCCATTCTTATGAATGTATTCTCGCTCTTTTACCCGCAATCTGAGTGCCCCTCACGTGAGATCTGGGGGTCTCTTGGCGAGGACTATGAAGATTAAAACAATTATTGTCCTTTTGGGCATTAACCATCTTCCTGCTTTTTATTTAAAACACACACACCGTTTCGGAGACTGGATTCTGTCTCCGTCTGCATGTGGAACCTACTCAGTTGAGCCCAATCGTTAGAGCTGGACTCCATCTTCAGACACCAACACCAACACAAGCCGGGATATATAAACAACCACAACATTATACATCAGCGAGAGTTAAGAGAAACATGGAAAACATTACAAATTTCCATGCATTATTTAACGGCCAATGCCTAAAAGATCAGTTTATTCAGAATATAAACAGTCACTAAGGAGAGAAATTCTCCATTTAGTACAAACATAAAAACATAACTTTCAGTCGTAGTCTACGCTGGAGGGAGTTGTAGTTTTCTGACTTCTGCTGTAATAGTAGAAGTCCAGCTGGGAGAGATGTCCAAGCTGGGTTGACTGATGAGATGATCAACCAGAGACAAGTGGACTGACTCCTTGTATTTCCTGTATGTGGTATTCGCTTCAATCTATAGGACCTTGGCTTCTTTCCAACATATTTCTTGGCCTTCTTAGTATGCATATTGGGCTAATTTTGATTTTTCAATATTTCGAGAAATCCATAAAGTATGCTGGAATGAAGAGAGGGTCTTGCAGATTGAACCGAACACTACATACAGGAAATACAAGGAATCAGTCCACATGTCTCTGGTTGCTCATCTTATCAGTCAACCCATCTGGACTCCCATTGTTGCAGCAAACGTCAGAAAACGACAATTCCGTCCAGTGTAGATTATGTGAGAAAACTGTGTTTTTACGTTGGTACTGTCGGAGAATGTCCTCTAGTGACGGCTTATATTCTGAAAGTACACTGATACTGGCCTTAAATAGTGACTGGACATAGGAGCTAGGCCTCTTGTATGTGGAGTCCTTTCTTTAATGTTTGTCATATTTGTCTCAACTGTCGCTGATTGTTGATATGGTTTGTTTGTATATCCTCTCTTGTGTTGGTGCTGGTGTCAGGAGATAGGGACTAGCTCTATCGTTTGGATTCAACTGGCTAGGTGTTTACCTGGAGACGGAGACAGACTCTAGTCTCCGAAACCTTTTGTTTAAAGAGGACGATGGATAATTTAGGATAAAAAGACAATAAATGTATCAATATAAAATCATCACAATTTTTAGGTCCTATTTATGATGGCTACGTTTACTATCTTTTGCGATCTGTTGCCGTATAATCTGGTAGATCGCTAACAACGTTTCGTAGGAGTCCTATGCCTCCGTCTTCAGGATGGAAAAAATAAAACAAATGGGGTACGGACAAGGGCAGACGTCACGTCCTCCTGTCTATACTCTTATCGCTTTTGTTTACATTCTCTGCTTACATTTCTACACTGCAGATGGAGGCAGGAAGCTGCGTGGAACCACAGCCCGGAGCAGTAGTAGTTCTCTAGATTTGTGTTCGGGAGGTGCTGGTTGCGAATCCCGGCCGAGACAGCGGCTCATTCGCCTTGGTTTAATCAGTCTCATTACATTTGGCGAGGAGTGTAGGCCTAAGTTACAAGACTTTTATTTATTTAATTTCCTCACACCTCTTTTTATTTCATCCATTTTAGACCAAAATATTCCCCTCACCACCCTGTTCACACATACCCTCAGTCTATGTTCTTCCCTTAGCGTCAGGGACCAAGTTCTACACCCATACAAAATTCAGACTAAATTATTTTTCCTGTTTTAATCACTACGTTATAAAATACCACACAGGAATACGTGTCCTTCTGTTCTGAATAGCAGCAATAATTCCCAGAATTACATCTATTTTGATTTCTTCATGAACGCAATATTGACTTGTTACCGTCCTTCCAGAATATCAGAACTTACCAAATTTCCGAGGGAACTACTGGTCGCCTTTGTATTACGATTTTGCTTTGCATTCTGGTGACGAGAAATGAAGGTGTATTTTGTTTTTCTGCGTTTACTTCTAGACCAAGCTCCTAATCTGCGTATCAATTTCTGTAGGTCACTTAACGACGCTTAAAGTCGACACCATGTTGCGTCTTATGATCAGTGACTGATGAAACAAGGAGGATACTAGTGCAGCATTTGCTTCGAGGGACTGGGGAAACTGCGAAAAACCTCAGTCAGGGTACCCGATGTTCCGTCCGAGATTCGAACTGAGCACTTAGCCGTAAGGCTTCCTGTTTCATATGTGTGTCTAATAAAGCTTTAGTTCCTATAGAATGGTACTTACTTTTCCTTCCAGTAGATTTGCATCATCTGTGTAGTACAGAAGCTGATGTGTCCCATTCAATTTGAATCCCTCCTGGTTTTCCTGGGCCTTGGTAAAGGCGCGTCGTGAAACACAGTGAACTTATACGGTAAACCCCACCGCGGCGCCCCGGGTTCGATCCCGGGTCTGTTCAAGTGGGATTTGTGGTTGACAAAGTGCCGCGGGGGCAGGTTTTCTCCGAGTACTTCAGTTTCCCCTGCCAATCTTCATTCCACCAGTTGCTCCACAATCACCCTCACCTATCATCTGGGGCTGGTACAATAGGCCAGAAGTGGCCGCAGTATAAGGGACTTAGTCCCACCCCACTAACAATAAAAATTACGGTAATCGGTTTCGTTTGTTATGAACATTTCTCAGTTATAATATTGAAATGGACAATTTGAATGAAGTACATTACACAATTCTGCTTGTTTGTCCTTCTCGGGGAAAAGCCTGAGAACTCGCAGGGAACGGAACCCAAGCTGGCGACGGGAGGAAGTTGGGCTCTTCAGGTTATATTGTTTGGGGTGGTCGGAGTAGGGAATTTGGGGATGAGAAACAGGTGATGCATACACAATTTTTAGGTAGAAGCTTTGAGATGTGAACTGGCACAGGATAAAACCAATGAAGAATTTTTGAGCAAACGTAGTATCATGGAATTGTTAAAACAGTTGAATACATAGGCACTGTTTTCCTTTTGGAGAGCATGTAACATCTGCTTATTGTGTTGATCAGTAAGGGAGTTAATTAACTCAACTTCATCCTCCATTACTTTATCTTAACACTTCACAGCCCGAAGAGAGCTCGAAAATAGCTGAGGAGTTAGTGATTAGGTAAATTCGTGTGGGTGGGGAGAGGTTAGTAAGGAATATTTGAGGAGAAGGGGGGAGGAATTATCATTTTGTTAGGTTCCCAGGCTTCGCCCTCACGGCTTCTGATGAAGGTGGAGTGAAAGTGGAGAGTCAGAAGGAGTGGCTGGAAACAGTGTAGGCAGAATTTTAATTTTCTGAGTTAAAGGTAAACTGCTCACTTTGAAAAAATAATTTAGTGGCCCATAGAGCAGAGGGGTTTATTTTTTAGGCCTGAAGTTTATTTGAATAATATTTAAAAATCTGTTTCTTAGCAGAAGGCAACGTGCCTCCACTAAAGAATGGAAATAATTTATGTTTATTCTGAGACTCAACGAAAACCATAAATACGCTATGTGGGTAGAATACAGGGATTTTATCGTTGAAACAGGTGGTATATATAAGGTTTGAGGTTTTCACGGCGGTGACTATGAAGCAAGCCGTCTTCTGGGTTGTGGCTCTGTGTAGATGTGTTAGCCGACGAATCCGCGAGGGAACCAGCGTGAGCAGGTGCTAACAGACTGCTTCCTCGCTCGCAGATTTTCTTCTTTTTTCTTCTACCCTGAAGATGGAGGCGATAAGTTTCTCCGAAACGTCGGTTAACACAATATCTACACGGTGCCACATCCCAGAAGACTGCTTTCTTCAGGTGGTATACATGACTGCTCTTTTTTAAAGAAATTAAAGTGTTAAATAACCGTCCAGATTGGCCGATCTTTCTGTATAAGCACCAGAGATGTGGCGAAAACTTGTGGAACATACTGTACTGCATTCGTTCATTCACCTCAAGGCCATTGTAATTGCTTGTAGTACCGACCTTGAGTTCAAGTCTATGTGTTTACATTGAAATCCACTAAACTGATGTAATTATGGAACTGTCCCCTGACGCTCGATACACTTCTTGGAGCTATTATTGTTACCAGGGCCTACCGGTTAATGGCCGTTGGGATTTCAAAGGCGCTCAGAAGAGAGGGACACATTGCGTGTGTATAAATATATGCATCACAAAGAAACATTGGGCATAGACAGCGAGGCAGCCTTCATTGGCTTCTTGGAATTGTGACCGTCTGATTTTGTGCAGTATCCTTGTAACGCTCGTTGCTCTTGCGTCCAGACTACGGCGCTTCTCTTATTTTGGGGCGTAACACGCAGTAGGTAAAGTGGGGGGTCGCATTCTACCCAAGTAAAGGAAAGTAAATTCATCCGGTAACGTCTGGTGCAGACTCCAGGTATCTAACTTCATAAATATTCAAGTATTTACTTATTGGAGCAGGCGGTAGCGTAGTTGGTTGAGGCATTTTGCTACAAGCCGGAAGGTCGCGGGTTCGATTCCCAATGAGGTTACTGGAATTTCAACTGACCTAATACTTTTAGCCGCAATATAGCCCTGGGGTAGACTCAGCCTGTAACAGAAATGAGTACTAGGAATCTTCCTGGGTGTAAACGGAGGTCTACACGTAAGGCTGACAGCTTCACCGCCATCTGTGAGCGGATTGTCCAGAAAATTTTGGAACTTCGTCATGTCATAACCCTATCTGCCTTCACTGTTTGTTACAGGAATAGTTTTTATCTATCTACTTATCTACGCTGCCAATAGCTCGGACAGTATAGCGTCGAATGGTAGGATGAAGAGTGAATAATTGATTCGTAAGGATTGGGAAGAAAGCGGTATAGCGAAATGTCCCAATATGTCTTCTGGGACTGAGGAAAACCACAACAATCTAAATTAGGTTAGCCAGTCTGCATGCTGAAGTTTTAGCTCTGGACCTCTCGACTACCATACAGGACAGTTACCTATTCGACCACGAAGTTCGTTGTATGTCCTCATGAGATGGGCCCCATGTCACCTGGGCACGGGGCCCCGTCAGTTTAGAGGTGCAGGAGACGGCCTCCAGGTAAGGAGGATGGGTAGCTGTCAAATTAGGCTTCTTGAATAAGCAGTCACTGATAATCGACAAGCGGGGTTCCTATCGGTTTATTACTGACACCGAAAGCATTTAATGTGTTTCAAACTGTCACGCAGGACTTTATTTGGATAGATCCTTCGGGATGGCCGATAGCGACATCTAGTCAACACGCTACACGCTAAGGAGAAGCGTGAGAAACGCCACAAAATCTCCCGCCAGGGCGGAATGGGATTGCGCATGCGTGCTACGGTCTGTGCCGGTACTGTTACAAATAAAATCAAAGCACGCAGCTCGCCACGTGGCAAGTATTGTAGCTGGTGAATGTGTTAGTGACTTCTCGGATGAACAGCCATTTTAAGTTTCAATTTTCTGTGACTAGTTGCTCCATAGAATTACAGAACAGATTAGGAGCTACGGGTGAGTGGTAATGTTTTTAGCTTATATCATACACACGCAACCACAGGCAGCGGAACACTGTTGCTATGTCGTCACCCATGCTCCTCCTCAAGTGACCCCACTGTACTAGAGTAAAAGGCTCGTCTAAAATTCAATGGAAATTCTCTTCATTTGTTACACATAGCAATGGACACACGCAAATGTGCGTGCCTACGGCCATCGCCCTGCAGGCTGGAAATCACTCAACTTGTAACGTGACAGAGAGGCGTTCGGAATGAAATGTCAGGTTTCATTAGTAACTCACATGCAAGCCGTCAAGTGGAGGCTCCATCGGCGTTCCCGCGAACTCGTTGCAGCTGGCGCGGATCGGACGTTTCATTACTATTTTATGTACAGTATAGTGAGACGACTCAGTTAACGAATTTATTTACGGCACAACACGATTTGTGTTGTGCAAATCGCCGCTGCTATTTGTCCAGAGTACTTCCGGTTGTTTTCTTATTCCTGAGGGCTATGATTTCAATAATGTTGCTTCATCGTCTATCGTCGCTCATGCAGTGTGCGACAGGCCTGACCAGCTGGCGCTATGTTGTAGCTTTGGTCCTCAGGTGGACTTTCTCACATGATCTAGAGCACCATATTTAGTGACCAAGTGTAGGGTTTCATCTCTCCTTTGCGTGGAGTTTCATGGTTTGTTTAATGTTGTCAGTAGCTCAGATTGTATGGCCTTGAATGGTGTATGGTTGACGAGTAATGAATTGGAAAGGATGTGTAAGGAAGCGGTTGTGACGTAATTGAGGTAGCATCCTGTTTCGTTATATTTCAGTTAGTATTATATTCATCGTCCTTCTCACGCAGAATTTCAATGTTTCCTTAAAACTGGTTGACTTCATTAATCATTCATTGTGTTATCACTGGGACCGGTTTTCCATTCCCTAATAATCCCTTAAATATGTATGCATTAAAAACTGTCAAGATTAATCTTACATTATTTTGTGACCAACAAATCAACATTTAAGTTTTTTTTTCTATAATCACATAATGAATCGCTTGCAATGAAAAGCTGTACTTAAATACAAATCATGTAAGAAAGCCAACATTTTGTTTTGTTACGTGAAGCTAACAATTCGTGTAAGTTTAGTGCCGAGGTTAACAGAGCGTAAAGCTTTACCTCCATATCCCACTACACCTTTTTAGCTTATTGAACGACTCTAAGACTATAAGCGTCTAGCGGCACGATGACTCATGAATGGAATCGACTTGGATTGAAGTGGCCGTGAACTACTCCAGGTGACAGACTGAGGAAAACCACTCATACGCTATCATGGCTTGTTGAATGGGCAGTATTTAATTCCAGCTCGGCGCGTCGACTGCGTCGCTCATCACTGTGTGCCTGACTTGTTTCCATCACAGAATTGCCGGGAACAGCTGACGTGTCGTGGATTGGCGCGGACATTGGCCTCANTCCCTTCCCCCCCCCCCCCCGCCGGCCCGCGCGCAAGGTTTGCCGTGGCGGAATGGCCGCTAGACTCGTTGACGGACTGGCTGATGCAATGGCAGGACTTTCCCTCAGATATAGAATCGGTAGGACTCCTTGGACGGGGGATCGGTCCATCAAAAGGCCACTGCCTACACACAGAACAACACAAATGCCTCGAGTGGCATTGGAACCCACGATCCCGGCTTCCGAGCGAGCCAAGACAGTTCATGCCACTCTCATTGGCTTTACTACGCCCATATTTCTGATAAAAGAAACGATAGCTGCTCAGCTGATCTAGAAATTCACTGATGTGAGAGAGGAAATGTTCACCAGCATCGCATACACCTGGGTAAAGAAATAGACTGTTGGCCGTCCGACACTCTCTGCTTTACTGTGAGAGTAATTGTAACCGTTTCGCTCGTGGCTACACATCCTCAATATATAAGCTCCGCAAGAGAAATAAGTCAGATATTTAATTTCCCTAATTTGAGTGCCCTGAAAAGCAAGCAAGGAACGAAGCACTCCTAGTAACAAACCACATTTTTAATATCCTTACTTCAGGCGCTACAACACAAGTCGAATTTTCAGTGTACGGAACTTAGCGACCTAATAAGGTCGCGCCATAGCTCAAGCGGTTAGTAGCTGGCTTCCCACCGCGGCGGCCCGGGTTCGATCCCGGGTCTGGTCAAGTGGGATTTGTGGTGGACAAAGTGGCGCATGGGCGGGTTTTCTACGAGTACTTCGGTTTCCCCTGCCAATCTTCATTCCACCAAATTCTCCATCATCATAATCACCTGGGGCAGGTACAATAGGCCAATCAGTGGTCGCCGTGGCGAGTGGACCCAGCTGGACGCCACTCCCCACTGAGCTATCCCGCTCTTTAGGACCTACGAAAGCCCACTCAGTACCAGGTTCCATTGCCCGGACTCTAACACAGTGCATCCCTTGGCTTGTAACCTCTAACCTAACGAAGATATACATGTACTTGACTTAGCAGCTGACGCAGAACTCCGTCTGTGTATGTGTGACAGTGAATAATGAGCTGAACAGGATTGAAAGGAGACGATCTCAGTAGCTAAGTCACGCAGCACAGGGCGGTAGCGGTGTTGAACAACAGGTTGGAAGGGATTCAGAAGGAAGATATCGTGACCTAATCAAGGTACTATCACGGTATTTCCTGGAATATCTGAGAAGACCTCAAAAATCTTCCCTCAGAATGCAAGTGTTTCGGCCAGGATTCGAGCCCAAGGATCTCCCAAATACAAGTCTGGAGTGTTACCGCTACATCAGGCTGCCCGGCAGGACGTGAGAGGAAGCGCTCGTAGCCAAATTTATGGAAATATTCCAGAATTTTTGCCTGGAAGGGCTGAGAAAAATCAGGAGATAGCTCAGTGAACATATTCGGTGTTCCGACAGGTAATTTTCTTTTAGAACAGGTGAAAATGACACATTACCATCAGCAGTTCTGAGCTGACTCTCGAAGTGGGCACCTCCTTGAACAGATCATGTAAACTGCTTGAAGACAGTGAGAAAAGAGAAAGCTACAAAAGTCGCAGTTCAACTGGCGTTCTCAAATTGGGGTTCGAAGTGGATTACTGCCCACACGAGCTGGAGCCGAACTGACATGATCTGTTCTCCTCTAGCAGAAGCTGAGAAAAACCTAGTATAAACGGTAAGGTGGCAGTCCACAGACGGTACTCGAACTGCGCACTCTGTACTTGGAGCGGTATGAGAGGCACGAAAGCGCGTCGCCAGTCTGCTGGGATCTGCCGACTCGAGACACGCTCAGCGGTGTGTAGGAGGTCAGTGAGGCGAGATCAATGACACAGACGGCCTCCACCCCACAGCATCGACCGTCCCAGACGATTCGTTTCAAGTCTAGACGCTACAGCATGCACAGTCCAATTTTTTGGGATATAGGTAAGGCTGGCAGTACGCACTCGAGATGGGGCGTTTCCTCCACGGATCGCGGACTTGTCTGCATCTGTACACAGCTCAACAGGAATAGCCTTCCTCCTCTTTGCCGGTCACGAGATTCGAATAATAGACCTCTCTTTTATTGTTTAACTGTGTCATTGTGGTAACCATCTTTCATCAGACGTATGTTTATCTATGTTTTGCATTGAAAGATGTTTGGTGTAGCGGTAATGCTCTAAGAAGTGATCACTTCAAATCTCGGATGGGACAGCGGCTATCCCGAGTAAGGTCTTTCCTGGTTTTACCCTAGTCCCTCCCAGAAAATGCCGAGATTGTAGCTCGATTAAGTCATATAACCATTTCCTTCCAAATCTTTCCCCATTTTCAATCGCCCTTCCACAAAACAGCTACTACGTCGCCATTGTCACGACTAACCGCTTGAGCTGTGGCGCGGCCAAGCTTACCACTTATCTGCAGCAAGTGCCGAGTTCAAGAAAATGTGGATCTATACATCCACTCCCCCATGCGCCTTCATGGTTTAGTGCTAACTTAGTTAAGCACAGGGACAACTTTACCTCATATGCGATTTATATTTTTCTATCATATTATATTTTGTATTACGCCATATATTATAAGTTCTATATTGCCTAACCTTAGAAGTCAGCCCACTTAGTAGGTAACTACGCTACGTGCCGAACACATGACGAATTAGGGTTCAATTCCTGGCAGGAGCAAGAGGCTTCTCTCCCCTCCATAGCGCCCGGGGCCCAACCTTCTGTCAAAGGGTAGCAGTGGATGTGTCCCAGGGGGCAAAGCGGCCGAGGAGTGAAATCGATCACTCACCCCCACCTAGGAAAGAGGTTAAGGATGACGGAGCCATAGCTTTACTTCCCCATACGTCTTCATGACGGAGTGCTGCATTAAGTGAGCAGAGGGACAAATTTACCTTCTTCATTCTATTGTGCAGCGAATTTTCGTGACTTCAGTGCTGTTAAGTCACGGTCGGACCGAATACTGTGCAGTAGAAGTTCCTACATGTAAGATACTGTACACGCATGCGCGGTTCTCTTTCTTTTTTATTCATTTGGGCTGACTGTGTGGGTGGCTTTTGTACCTACTGAGTTATCTTATTCGCATTTCCACACGGGCACGTGCGTTTCAAATCCCCTAGGTTTCCAGTGATCCGCATAACATTTCCACGAAATTATTGTTATTCATTAGAGACTTAGAAGCGTTCGTATCGATAAGCACAGTTTACTTCTGCCTCTAATAAACATGTAACTATAAGTTATAATAACTCTTACGTTGTTTATGAAAGAGTTCAGTGTCGGTGGCGCGAGAGGCCGGCCGGCCGTGGGAGCATTTGGCACGCTCCGCGAATTCCTTTCCGCTCATGTCAGAGGCAGCAGCCTCGTGTGTATTGACCGCTTCCTGCCTGGGAAGGCGCACGTGTGTGTGTGTGGACGTGTGGACCGACAAATCTGCACACACTCTCCAACACACTGCAACACACCGCGGCACAAGCCTGCTTAATACATCATCTTCAGCTAACTTCATGGAGCTGAGCCCTTCTTGAGAAGCCGCCAGTTGTGCAGCTACCCAAGAACTTCCCAACATTTTATTGAACCCGAAGGTTCATTGACGTGTACACAAGAGCCATCCATTGGTCTCTAACCTGAGCCAGATCTACCCAGTTCGTACCAATCCCCATTCATCCCTCTAAGAACCATTTTAATATTATCCACTCACCTACTTCTAGATCTTCCTAGTGGTCTCTTTCTTTTTGCTTTCCAACCAATACCCTATATGCATTCTTCTTCACCCCATTCGTCCTACATGCCCTGCCTATCTAATCCTCCTTGACTTTTATCATACTAACTATACCTGACCAACAGTACAAGTTATGAAGCTCCTCATTGTGCAGTTTTCTCCAACCTCCTGTCACTTCATCTCTCTTCGGTCCAAATATTCTCAGCACCCTGTTCTCAAACACCCTCAGTCTATGTTCCTCTCTTTATGTCCGAGACCAAGTTTCACACCACAGACAAAATTATAGTTTTTTTTTCATTCTAATACAAATATTATGTGTTTGGACATTATCTGTTGTCTTGTCCTTATCTAAAAACCGCCCTGTTTATTTTTCAAAACACAACTTTTCGGAGACTGGATTCTGTCTCTGTCTTCAGGTAGAACCTACTCAGTTGACTTAGTACTTAGACACTGAGGTGGATGTTAATACAGCTTGGGCAACTATTAGAGACAATATCAAAATTTCAAAGAGAGTCTGGATTATTATGAATTGAAGAAATATTAGNAGCATCCTTCATCCAAACATGGCTAATATTTCATTGATATGTTGGGTTTTTGGACTTTATCCATCGTCCTGGTTTTTTTAAGATAACAAATAAAAACACGACGTTTCGAAAACTGGATCTGTTTCCGTCCTCAGGTGAAGGAAAACACCTATTCAGTTGGGTCCGTTAGAAAGAGCTAGTCTCAATCACTGGACTGGGTCCAGATCCAGTTTCCGAAACGTCGTGTTTTTATTTGTTATCTTAAAAAAAACCAGGACGATGGATAAAGTCCAAAAACCCAACATATCAATGAAATATTAGCCATGTTTCGATGAAGGGTGCTCAAAATTATTTTACAACAAACTTCGTAAATTAAGGTAAAGGTTTTCCTCTGTTTCATTAATTAAACACCATGCCATGAAGACGTATGGGGGTGTGGAGGTACGGATCCAACATTTTTGACCTCGTCAGTGAATGGAAGTGAGTGGTCAGCTTCACGCACCAACCGCTTAACCCCGGATTAAGAGCCCCCGGTACCCATTGGGTGTGGGCGCTGTGGAGAAGAGAGAAATCACTTGTCCCTATCGAACCCAGGTCGTTCAGCCCACAACCCATTGCTACACCGACTTGCCTATCCCGGCTACCTACAAGAAAAGTTACTTTTGTCTGAGATTTATATTTTTATATATAAATAACAAAAACACTTTTAAAAAATTTCAAATTAACTTCTTACAAAATACATTTGTGTTTTGTCATATTCCGAAATGCAGTCGGAATCATAAGAATTTTATGTTTTATGTACTGAGTTCATGAATGGATTCGCCCTTCTGAACATTTGTATACTGATTATCAGCAGTATCTTATCAGAGTGAGTCATATGTGTTGTGTGTTCTCCTAGGCAGGATGACTTCCTCATGTACGAGGAAGAAGTCTCATTGTATTATTTTTGTCTTGTTTTCCTATCGAGTTCTGTTGCCTTTCCACTGACCCTGTCACGTCTGATGCTTCAAGTGGACTCCTCTTGTCAGAATCTTCGTCTAGTATCTTAATTCCATTCTCTCCTGCGTAGATGCCCCGCCCATCTCCAATTTATGGTTACTTTCACGAAAATCTAATCTTTCATGTAGCAGAATGGAGTCTGTCATTATTATTATTATTATTATTATTATTATTATTATTAGAGGGGGTGGGTTTCCCCATGCGCTTAGACCAGTTATTGGTCCATTGTGCGTCCCCCTTTAATTTCTACTGTCCCCATACCCTACCGGTACTGGTGCGTACTATCAGCCCCGTTCAGCTAACGAGGTCGGCCGTCCGTACCTGATATTTCCCCATCTACCAGAGGCACTGGAAACTACTTGGGCGGGAAATTGTTGCCTAATTAATTTTGCTCAGAGGTCTCCCAGAGACATGAGGATCTTTTACGTGCCGTAAAGCTACGACACGGGACCCACGGCTTAAAGTCCCTCACGGAGGACTTGCTCCCTGAATTTTTCCGCCCTTAAACATTCCACGACCTCCACCGGGTTTGAACCCGCGTACCTTGAGTAATGTGGTGGGAACGTTACCCATAGACTACGGAGGCCGCTCAGTCTGTCATACTGTGCGTTATTTGCACGACACTGCTACTACTACTACTACTACTAATAATAATAATAATAAGAACAATAAATAATGTTCACAGGACCGTCTAGAATTCGGTATCAACAAACAAAATCGATACTAGCATATCAACATTTGTTTATTAGGCAAAGTTGTTCGCTACATGTTTCGATCTTCGTAAGGCCATCATCAGGTAAATCTGTAAGAATTCAGTCTTAGTTTTTGAATAGTGTTTTTTTTATGCGTTTATGTGGATCCATACTATTGCGATTGTTGTGTAGGCGGTCCTATTAACTCTGTTGTATGTGACACACAACAGAATGCATACCATAAATAATAATAGTAGCCAGTAATCTTTACTACCAAGAGAAAGCCAGGTAAAGCCCATCCAATTTACGGACCAGGGGACGTCACACACCCTGCAGGCAACCTTGCAGAAGAAAAGTCATGTGCAAGCATATCCCAGTTTATCGTCACTTTTGGGCCTCAAGCAGCCCCTCTCCAGATTCCAGAAGTCCGTTTCTCATATGCGCGTGCGTGCTTCGTAACTTTCCTAGTGACAAATCATACCAATATTGCCTTCTTTTGGGGTGTGAAGACGCGTAGTCTACTGGCTTTCACAGAAACCTATTGACACATGGAGGCTTCAAGTTCCATCGAAACTTTGGTACCTTTCTACTTGGAGCTGAAATCTTAACCAGTACATCCTACTAACAACTAGACAATGGGATAGGCGGCCTGAGGTTCAACTTTCCGTTCGCTACAGATTCCAAACCGGGTCATGAACCCACCCAGCTTCCAATTCGCTGGGTACCGAGGCTGTATTCCCGTATGTAAAGCGGCTAACCGGAACAGTTTACCTTCATCAAAATCATAGGTTCCTAGAATTCTTAACATGGCTCTCCTTTGGGCTTTTTTATGTTTCTGAAATAAATGCAACAATTTTCACGCTCATTTTTATTATTATTTATGATCAACTGGCTTGTACCAGAACTGGAAGTAAAATATTCGAAATTTCAAAATAAAAAAGCTCACATGAATGCGATGTCTTCTCGTGCCCCACCCCCCACCCCCACCCCGAATCCTCCTACCTTACCGAAGGATTGAAAGGTTAATAGACAGTGCACTGAGGTGGCAACACTGTACCACAGAGCAGATGTGTTCTCTAGACTCTTATCCGAGAGGTGCTCCGCTCGCATCTCCTCTGGGGCACCAACCATCCATGAGATATTCGTGGTCTTTCTCAGTCCCTTCAAACCTCTAAAATCCTCAGCTAGGACAACCAAAGTCTCAGTCGAGATTCGAAGTAACACCTCCCGAATATGTATCGAGAGCATTACCGCTACCCCCAGCCTTGTCGGTGTTCCCTTCTGGTCTTCTTTCAGCGTAATAGGACCCACGTAGGACACTGCTTTGTCATATGACCTAATCGTAAGGCCTTGTATACCTTACAGATCAACTCGTGCAGATATCTGGTTTCTGGAGGCGTATCACCCTCCGCTATCGTGTTTCGCTTGCTGACGATAGGCCTAACTGGTTCAGTTAGCTGCACACTGGGCCCTGTTGCGCCGGAGGGTGAGGCTTCTCAGCTCCAAGACCCGGTTCCAATTGTAGCGGCGCTGGGGATTGCTTCTATCCAGACTCCCGGGTCGGAAGGGTTGGATGGGCATATTCTTGAGGTCGCAGTGACAAGGGACTTAGTCTCAGAATACCCCCATCCAAATTCCATCAATGCCCCATATTTATCTCATTCAGGGCACGCGGTGCCGTAGTTGGTTGAGGCACTATGCTACAAACTGGAAGGTCGCGGGTTTCAAGTCCCGATGAGGTGGATTTTTCAATTGACCTAACACTTGAGGCCTGGCCGCGCCATAGCTCAAGTGGTTAGTCGCTGGCTTCCCATCACCGCTGCCCTGGTTCGATCCCGGGACTGATCAAGTGGGATTTGTGGTGGACAAAGTGGCGCTGGGGCAGGTTTCCTCCGAGAACTTCCGTTTCTCCTGCCAATCTTCATTCCACCAATTGCTCCATAATCACCCTCACCTATCATCTGGGGCTGGTACAATAGGCCAGAAGTGGCCGCAGTACAAGGGACTTAGTCCCACCCCACTAGCAATAAAAAAACCCTTCAAGCCGCACTAAGGCCCTGGGGTCGACTCAGCCTCTAACAGAAATGAGCACCAGGAAACTTCCTGGGGGTAAAGGGCGGCCAGCCTTGACAACCTTACCCCCATCTGTGAGCCGACTGTCTAGACAAAATGTGGGAGCCTCGACGTCTCACAACCCTATGGGTCTTCAAATCCTGTTACAGGGATAGCTTTACATTTTATCTTTACCATTCAGGGGCTGATGCGACAGGCGCATTTGAAGCTGGCCTCAGTGTCGCAAAAGGAATTTGGGCCCCTTTATAGGGAGAGTGATTTCAGCTGCTCAAGTAGAAGTTCCATACAGGGACAGAATGGCATCGGATCTAATGGAGCCTGTTCAACCTAGCGGATGCTGTGGCTATCACAAAAACAAGAAAAAGGCGAACAATTAAATACCTTAGAAAAATGTAAGATATGAGGTTTCCACGGCCGTGACTATGAAGAATGCCGTCTTCTTGGATGTGGCGCCATATGGATCTTGCGTGCACCAACGTTTTGCATGAATATATCGCCTCCAACTTCAGGGTAGAAAAATACATAAGCAAAAATTTTTTTCTACCCCGTAGATGGCGACAATACGTTCCTCCGAAACGTCGGTTCACACAAGATCTACACGGCACCACATCCCAGAAGACGGCATTTTTCGCTTAAAAAAATATCACATTTATAGAACCTTTAAAGCTAACTTACATATTGTGACGATTTATGGGGGTGTGTGACTATAGACGGGGTATGGATTGGATTTTGGGTTTATTGGACGCTTTAACACACAACTCGAAACTACAATTAATTATGGCGCCATCGCTAATCTCCACACTTTACAAATCACTAGGACACGCTAAATCTTCTCAGTTTCCCTATTCGTATCCTGACAACAGATTTATAACAGTCTCATTGTATTTAAACACACATAAAGTCTTCTTCTCACAGCCGGACTTTCAAGTAGCTTTCCACACTTGGCTAAGCTTTCTCTTCACAACAGGACTTAAAAATCAACTCAGTTGTCCTCTCTGTTATTCTAATTGAATCATAGGTTTTCTTGAAGTCTATGAACATCTGGTGTACTGTCTCACAGGACCGATCTGTAGTTGATCTGTTACGACGAAACCCACACCGATGATCCCCAATAATTTCATCTATATATGGACTTAACATTGAGAGAAGGATATTGGATAAAATATTGTATGAAGTTGATAGCAGTTTTATCGCCCTTCTTGTGAACCGGTACAGTAATAGACTCCTTCCATTGATCAGGCAATTTTTCCTTATGCCAAATAAAAGTAATTAGATTGTTGAACTTAGAACGTAATATTTCGCCTCCTGCTTGAATAAGTTCTGCCGGAATTTGATCACTACCTGGCGATTTACATTTTCAATTTTGCAATAGCAATTTCAAACTCAAAAGGGCTAGGATCAGGTACTAACGGCTCAGCTGTATGGATTTATTTCTGCCTAACATCACTGACCCTATGTACATTCAGTAACTGAGAGAAGTAGCTCCTCCACCTATTCAAAATGTGGGAACCTGCAAATGGACGACATTTCTCATCCTTTTCCANATTTGTGGTGGACAAAGTGGCGCTGGGGCAGGTTTTCTCCGAGTACTTTGGTTTCCCCTGCCAATCTTCATCCCACTAATTGTTCCACAATCACCCTCACCTATCATCTGGGGCTGGTACAATAGGCCAGAAGTGCCAGCAGTACAAGGAACTTAGTCCCACCCCACTAGCAATAAAGAAAAAAGTTACGTCTAGGTTGGTAACCCTTCTTAAAGTAATTTATTCGTCTATACACGTCTCTAGTGGTCTTGTTCTTACTGTTCCTTGCAAGCTCGTCAGTTTTATCTTTCAGATATTTCCCCGCTTTTTTTCTGAAATGCCTGCTGGCTTCACGTCTTGTATTGTTCACATTATGCCCATTTATTTCGCTTGCATTCTATCGCCACTTCAATTTGGCTTTTTCTACTATTATACGTATAATAATTCTGAGCATCTTTCATCGAACCATGGCTTATGCTTCTTCAGTTCATAATGACCTAGACTTTCTTTGGCTGAAATTCTTTTATTCTCTCTAATAGTTTCCCAAGTTTTATTAACATCCACCTCAGTGTCTAAGTTTTCCAAAGCCGCAAACCTATTTGAGACTTCAACCCGATACTGCTCTTTACCCTCTACCTCGTTTAATTTCTTGAGATTGAACCTCTCCATGTGAAGTCTGTGCGTTTTTATTTACTCACTCTCAGTCTCTCCCTAACCTTTGCCACCAGGTAGTGGTCAGTATCACAGTCTGCTGCCATGAATGATCGGACGTCGAGTATACTTGAATGCTGTCTCCTGTCTGTCGAAATGTGGTCAACGTTGTTGTGCGTCTTTCCCTGAGGAGATGCCCAGGGAAATCTATGAATGTTACGATGTGGGAACATTATGCCTGTGGCAATCAGATATTTTGATGTGGCAAAATTTACTACTCTAACTCCGTTATTATTACTAATTTCGTGTACAGGGCAAACTCCCATTCCCAATTGTTGTTCTGAAAATATCTTCCCCCTTACTTTGGCATTGAAATCTCCTAACAAAATTTTCGTCTAGTATTTAGGGAATTTATCGCATTCACGCTCTAGTCCCTTATAGAACCTGGCCTTCATATCGTAAATTTTATATTCTGTTGGGGCGTGAACATTGATAACGATGATATCACACCAACGACTTCTTAGTATTATTATGACGTATCACTAACGAACTCTGCCCTCGTAACTGCTGATACGATTCTCTTATATACGAGAAAGCCTGTACCTAATTCATGATTTTCATTCCCCTTTCCATAGAAAAATGTATATTCAACTGTTGATTCAGTGCCACCTTTGTCCCATCTGACCTCCTGTACTCCCACAAAAGTGGTGCTATCAAAAAGTTCCCGAAATTCGAATTTTGCGCGCGAATTGTTAAGATTACATCGAAATACCGCTAGATGTCTCCCCACACACCCTTCTTGAATCAGTGTGGCAAGCGGCGTCGAGTTGAGTGGTTGGGTTTATTGTTGGTGAACGTATTTCCATTGTTGTGTTTCCGTGAGTTTGCGGTTTTGCAATGGCTGACCTGAGAGAGCAGCGTGTCTGTATAAAGTTTTTGTTTTAAACTTGGAAAAAACGCTGCAGAAACGCACCAAATGTTGAAGCAAGCTTTTGGTGATGACAGTTTAGGCCAGACACAAACTTACGACTGGTTTAAGCGTTTCAAAAATGGCCGAACAGACGTATTGCTTAGTGCGAAACCAAATGCTGAGAAAATGTAGGCATAATTAGATTCACGAGAGTAGAATTCTAGGCTGCCCCACACAGCATTAAGTGAAACTGAGGAACAATTGCTCAGTGTTAGAATGTGAGGAGTTACAGATGTTACTCGGCCACGCCATAACTCAAGCGGTTAGTCGCCGGCTTCCCACCGCGGCGGCCCCGTTTCGATCCCGGGTCTGGTCAAGTGGGATTTGTGGTGGGCAAAGTGGCGCTGGGGCGGGTTTTCTCCAAGTACTTCGGTTTCTCCTGCCAATCTTCATTCCACCAAATTCTCCATCATCATAATCACCCGGGGCAGGCTACAATAGGCCAATCAGTGGCCGCCGTGCCGAGTGGACCCAGTTGGACCCACTAAGCGAATTAAAAAAAAATAATTTTACAGATGTTACTCAGTAAGTGAATTAAAGTAGCCTAGTTCAGCACGGAATGTTGTAACGTTGTTTTTCCATGTCTGTAATCCAAAATGCTTTAGCTGCAGGTCATTTTCACGAAGGGTGTTTTCTACTAATAACTGAAAGTCAAACCAAATTAGTTAAGTGAAAGAAAGAATTCTATTAGCCTGTGTATCTATGTCGCATAATAGGCAATAAACCGCTCACATTTATCCGATTTTGTGTCCAGAGGCAATTGCATTTAGGTCCACAATTCGATGTTATGTAACTTGTATGGACGCACGGGTGTCGATGATGGCGGGAGGGGGGGCAAACCAGACCAGGAAATATTCTTTCCTAATATTAATATCAAAAATTAAAATTATTTTTAAGAGTGAGGCAATTAATGGTGTGGTACAGAGGCCCACAAACCTTCATTCATTCATCAGTGGCTCCTCTGCCATTTGTTGGACCTTGGCCGCTTATTCAGTTAAGTGATCTTATACACAGTCAATAGGACTCTTTGGATGGTGGATCAGCAGGTCGCAAGGCCGCTACCTACACACAGAATAAACGAACGCTGGCAACCATGCCTCGAGTGGGATTCGAAACCACGATCCCAGTGTTCGAGCGAGCGTGGACAGTTCATGCCTTAGACTGCACGGCCACTGTGATCGGCAACCATAAACCTTGGTGATCAAATTTTATCTTCAGCAGCCGTATAGTCCAGTAGAAGTTCACTGACGTTTCGGAGGAACATACTGCCTCCATTTTCATGATTGAAGAGCAAATCGACAACAAGAAGTAAGTAGCAAGGATCTCTCTTGCATGACTTGAGCTTCGGTCCTAGACAGAGGCTATCGTTCTTCAAACCAGACTACACTGCGTCACATCCCAGAAGATAGCACCCTCTACCTACAGTCATCGCTCTGAGGACTACAGATATGGCTTGACCGCAAGTTTCTAAGCTCGTCCTTCCGCCTGGGGTGGAATCCGGGCCGTACCAATTCCCCTACACGGATAGCGTGTCAGATCTTGTCATGGCTTTTCATTGGCAGGAAATTTCTAAAGGGAGGAAAGTTCTTGTTATTTATAAAATACGCCTACCACATTCCTAATGGACGTAAGCTTCTGAGAATTACACCAATACTTCTGTGATAGCGTAGTTGGTTGAGACACTATGCTGCAAGCCGGAAGGTCACGGGTTCGATTCCTGATGAGGTCATCGGATTCTTCAATTGACCTAATAATTCCAGCAGAATTATGGCCCTGGGATCGACTCAGAGTCTAACGGAAATGAGTACCAGGAAACTTCCTGGGTCGTAAAGAACGGCCGGTGCGTAAGGCTGACAACCTTACCGCCATCTGTGAGCCGATTGTCTAGAAAATGTGGGAGCCTCGTCGTATAACAATCCCATGGGCCTCTACGGTCTGTTACAGGGATGGTCTACCTGTTTACCTTATACCTCTGCCGAAAACAGATTGTTAGTGGCGGAAATACAAAGTGACATTGCATGGAAAGCAACAGCGGAGAGCTTACCTTCAGAGGCTATAACTCAGGATGGGAATCCTTTGTTCAGGAAGTTCCATCCGTTTGTTACATTTGACGCCACGTTTGCAAATATACGTGGCAAGAAAATTGAACGTTTGTTGCTACTGTCCCAAATTATAAAGTGTCTGTCAGTGTTTATTTTGTTTCTCAACGATCAGTTGTCACAGATGCTCAAATTGTGACTGAAAGAAATGTATCTCTGCTGTTCAGTGTTGAGCTGAACAATGGCCGTTGTGTTGCTTTGTTACCAGTTCACGGGAAATTGTCAGATACTTCAACAAGCTTTGTTTCTAACAATATCAACGAGCTTCATGTTGGTTTGAATGAATATAACTTGAAATTTTCTCAGTAAATATCCCTTTTGTAGGCATCTGAAGCAAGAAATAGCTCTCGCATTTTCCACATTCGTTCAGAATCTCACACTGAGTTATTCTAAGAGAACATGCTTCGACTCTTGCAGGTTATGCTTCCTGAGGGCTACGGCCATCCTGTTTCAGACAGAAACTGCAAACAGAATAGATCTAATGCTTGGAAAAGAGAATCCATGAATAGCCTACAGCGGCAAGGTGTAGAGCAGGCTGAGGTGGTAATGATCCGGTAGGCCTAAAAATGAGGCTTCACGGAACAATTGTATCTCAGAACTTCGCACACACAACATACTTACGGACTTAGATTGGCTTCAGGAGTAAAGACCGTGTTTAATTAGCACATGCAGGGAGGGGAAACTGCGGTTTCAGTGAAGTTACAACAGAATTTTTGAGATTAACTTTGCACTAAAAATGATATAAACAATTGAATAATTTTATTCAGATCATCAGACAGCAGGAAAACCCAGTAGTGTTGCCCCATGGAAGTTTTCAGAGAATTGCAGCTGTACTGCAGACAACTCCTGCCTTCTCTCTCTGCACCTCACTGTAGCTAACGCTATAGTCGTATCACTAGAAAAATAATATTTCTTTATTAATCCCTCGAAACACTCGAATACACTCTCTGGACAATATGCACGTTTTTCTACTGGTGTTAAGCAGATGGTGTGGTTACAGCTGAGTTCCAAGCAGTTAAGTACACTAAAAAATGAATATAAGCTATTTATGGCCTATGGCCTATACGCTACGTGATGGGTAATTTCACACTTAAATAGGACGTTTGTATCAGAATCGTAATTTAATAGACCTGTTTAGGAACTGAAATATTTGCGATCATCTCAGAGCTGGCCGGAATTTTGCGAGCCGCTGTGACGGTTGACTGTGCCGGCCCTCCTGCCAAGCTGGGCTGCCGTCACGCGCCCTTCAAAGGCCAGAATATAGCCTAACAAGTCCTGTGGATGATGTCGCAAATATTTCCTGCCACTTCTGTAAAAATAATCTTGCGTTCATCTTCCAAGTTCGTTGTTGTAAATAGAGCAAATTTGGAATTTGAACGCCCACTCACCTGTGCAAGGCGTCTGGCAAAGTTTCGAGCAGTATGTTCAACCCTACCAGTTTGTCATCTGTGAGTGCTCGGCCTCTTTATTCCACTCTGTATTGGCAGTAACTTCGCCGACAGGTGGCGGTCACTCGGTCGGTATATTTCGCATGCGGACTAAAACCACGGAGTTTGTTTTCTGTTTTCTTGCTGAGATTAGAGGCTGGTGATTGAGAGCCAGGATAGCGCTATCGGTATAGCGACTGACTACGGACTGCACGGCCGAGGGGTCGGAGTTCGAGTCCTGGTAGGATCAAGAATTGCCTCTTCTCCATGTATTCCAGACCGGCTCTGGTGCCCACCCAGCCTCCTAGCCAATGGCTAATGTGGGTGCTTTACCAAGGGTTACGGAGGCTGGGGTATGACGCTGACTTGTCACCTCCAGCTAGTGCCGAGGTCAAGAAAACCTGGGTCTGTACATCCACTCCATAAGCCTTCAATGCGAAGTGCTTAATTAATTAAACACAGGAATAAAATTTACCTTTACCGTGTGTTGCGTTTCATGTGTAGAACCGAACTATTCTGATATTTACAGCGAACTGTTTTCTTTTCCTTTCTTACACAGCAAGTCTGCAGATGAGCAGGTCACGCAGGTTACGGTACAGTGACATAGCGGGGCTCGGGATCCGCAAGTCCGCCGCCACGTAATGCCCGAGCTCCCTCCGCGGTAAGCTCTTCAGCGGGATGCTGAGATGGGCGAACTTACACTTCGTGTGTGGGTTCTGGTTCCCGCTAGAAGCCCGTACGTCCAACGGGAGAAGCCTCGCTCCGTCTCTTCCACTTGGGAGGGTCAACAGTTCGCGGGGGCTCTCATAAGATCGCATTGTATAATTAACAAGACGTAATCTTCAATTTTGTAGGCCTGACAAACAGTGAAATAATTTGAATTTTCCCCCCAGATTATAAAATATGCCTATGTGGACATCTTCACATTTTATTTCACATGTTATATTTACACCTAGACACATTTGCCGACAATTTTTCAAAAGTAGTACTAAATACTCCGTGCAGTTCTACGTGTTTGGTAACTTAACTAACAAGCTAACTAAATAATTTTATGGTGCTGAGCCCTTTTCGAGAAGCCGCCGGTTTTGCAGCTACTCAAGAACTTCCCAGAATTTCATGGAACCCACAGTTTCATTACCGTGTTCACAAGAGCCCTCCACTGGTACCTATCGTGAGCCAGATCAATCCAGTCAATACACCACAAACTCTCTCTCTAAGATCCATTTTAATATTATCCACCCACCTACACCTTGGCCTTCTTAGTAGTCTCTTTCCTTCTAGCTTTCCCACCAATATCCTATATGCATTCCTCTCATCCCCAATTCGTGCTACATGCCCTGACCGCCTCATCTTCCTTGACTTGATCATTTAGGCTGGAGGTATATTCCGAAGAATTTGCTTGGGAACAGATTTTCTTTACAGGATTTATAATGGAGTTTTACTGCAGAACATTTCCCTGTGAACACTGGACTCTTCTGTATGGGTTCTAAAGGAGCATTATTCCAAACTATTTGCTCCATACAACAGAACTCAAAATTGAAATTAAAAATAGAAGTAAGAAATTATTCACCGGGTTTTAATATACCATAACAGCCCAGAATATTCTCTTTAAAAATTGTAATTTTGTGTATTTTAACATCAAGAAGAAAAGTTGCTGTTTCTGTTTCCTGCCTCAGTATACGAGTATGTGTGTTTGTCATTAGTAGGCTTTCTGTGTTGCTTTTACTTGTTGAGACGGTTCAGCCTCTTATTGGAAATAAAATGTGAGTGACATTGGCTAGAGACTGCCCACTTGGAATCTTCAGGAGCTCCCTTGTGGATTCTTTACGAAAGACGAGAGTAAAATATATGCTAGATTAAGTTTCCACTGAAACCAGGGAAATTGACTTAAAGACGGCTTAGAAAGACCCATTGCAGCTGGATTATCTCTTGCAGGGTCTAACTTGATCCAGGGAAAATCTTAGCAGGATGCTCATCCTTCAAGAAACCAAAATTAATAAATAAACCTTGTCACACATGTTGGCATAAGGGTAGTGATTAAATATGACAGTTATTTTATACAAACGGCTTCTCTCAGAGACGGCCATTACTATTGCATCTTCGAACTGACCAATGAGATTAGATGCTGCAGTTTGAAATACAGAATTGGGCGGGTTCACTCAAGGTGGTACCACGCTCAGTTACACCAATCAGAGGTGGTGGTCTTCCACAGCTACGCCCATTGTATCAGCCGCTAAACAGCACATCTCTGCCATCTTTCGTCCACTAGGCAAAACATTAGCAGGTCTCTCGTCCAAACCGTGACATTATAGCGTCTGTTTTTGTTTCCCCGCTTTGCTTTCGTTTGTTCCCAACCCTGGACGTTTGTTTAGTTTTACATTGTTAGCACCTTAAATGTTATGTGCTTGGGGTACAACATAGCCGAAGGCTGTCTAAAACCAAGATGCGGTGAATGATCGATTTTCTCCAACTATTTTCGAAGGTTTCATTTGGTTGTATTGGGAAGATTGCCAAACACGTGTATGTTACGAGTGAATGCCCCTTCGTGATCCTTCCTTCCCAGAGTGCACGGCTTCCAGTCTGGTCGTGACCAAGACCGGGGAAATAAATACTTTCGAAGCAGAACCGATAACGGGCTTGCAAGTGAAGTGACAGGCATTTTCTTATAGAATCTAAAAACTTCTGGGGCTTCCAGAAGTGACTACTTTTTCACACTGTTGATCGAAAAATATGTAGAAATTTTCGAACAAAGTTCTGTTCCTGTGCCTAGGACGCGTTGCAGCATCCCATTTCATTTTGTGTAAGTAAGCACGCACTGTTGTAACTTCTCATTATATGAGATTTGATGTCATCACAGCAGTGGTTATGAAGACTAGGATCCAGTACCTTCTGGGATATGACTCCGTATAGTTTTGGAGCAATTTTGGATTATAACATCTTACCGGGGCATTATCGAACATATTTTTTCTTGTAAGATTTGAGGCTTTCACGGCGGTGACTATGAAGAAAGCAGTCTTCTGGGATGGTCTGCTTTTACCTGTTCTCACGGTCTCTTCGCTTGCGGATTTCTTATATTTTTCCTTCTACCCTGAAGATGGAGGCGATACGTTCCTCCGAAACGTCGGTTAACACCACATATACACGGTGCCAAATCCCAGACGACTACTTTCTTCATATTTTTTCTTGTTATATGTGTTTATGGAATAACATGTTTGGATTAATGCCTAGTAATCTTCATGTTTTTTGTGTCAATTAGGCCAGCACCATTTTCTAATTAATCCGGCAGCTGAAATGCAAAGAACATTTCACAGAATTATTTATGCAGTTACTCGTATAGTTTGGTAGGCTGTAGACCTATGGGCGTACGTGTGTATTGGGTTTAAGGTGTTGATTAAACGATGCCATGTTCAGGTTTGATTTTTACAGCTGTTCGTATCCTTGTGTTTGAGACCCCTTCTCCATATATGGTATTTCCTTTTTGTTCTGAAGTTTAAACGTACTGAAGACATCTATCTATCTGTCTGTCTGTCTGTCTATCTATCTATATTCCTGTTGCTTCCACTTGTTCGTTCCTTAATCTTATACAGTCAGTAGGACTCATTGGATGGGGGATCAGCCCGTCGCAAGGTCGCTACCTAAGGCAATGTGACATTCTAAACAGGCCCATTTGTGCTTTGCTTTCTCCCATATGCGTCTCTCGCGCGTTGTCTGAATCAAAGATATATTTATCTAAGCCATATGCACGTTTGTTTCCTTCTTCAGTTTCATGACATCGTAGTGTTNAAGTTTGTAGTTCAGTGGACAGAGTAGCTTTGTGTGACTGACTCCCTCCATGGAGCTGAGCCCTTCCCGAGAAACCGTCAGTTGTTCAGCTAATGAAGTACATATTTCCCAATATTGTATGGAACCCGAAGGTTCCTTACTGTGTTCCCAAGAGCCCTCCACCGGTACCTATCGTGAGCCAGAACAATGTAGTCCATACCAACCGCCATCCTATCTCTCTAATAGCCATTTTAATACTATCAACTTACTTACGTCTTGGTCTTCCTAGTGGTATCTCTCTTTCTGGCTTTCCTACCAAAACCCTGTTGCGTTCCTCTCCTTCTCCATGCGTGCTACATGCCCTGCCCGTATCATCCTCCTTGAACTATTTTTTTAATTCGCTTAGTGGGGGATGGAGTCCAACTGGGTCCACCCGGCACGGCGGCTACTGATTGGCTTATTGTAGTCTTCCCTGGGTGATTATGATGATGGAGAATTTGGTGGAATGAAGATTGGCAGGGGAAACTGAAGTACTCGGAGAAAACCCGCCCCAGCGCCACTTTGTCCACCACAAATCCCACTTGACCAGACCCGGGATCGAACCCGGACCGCACCGCCGCCGTGGGAAGCCAGCGACTAACCGCTTGAGCTATGGCGTGGTCGATCCTCCTTGACTTGGCGCAGAGTAGGAGTTTGTGCCCGCGGCAGGTTTTGCTGGGTCTCTTGGGCACTTGTTTATTTACTGTGGACACAATTTCTTGCCGCTAACCGTGTGTGTAGCTGCGTGCTGGAGGGTTCATGCCTGATTTTACAGTAAGAGACATGTGACGCTGTTGCGTTCAGACGTTTTATACCTATTGAGATGTACGCCCAGGTCGCTCTGTCTCTGTTGCACCAGTTTCCTCACTGCGCCCGTTATCTTCCCACGTTCCTCTGCTGTGCTTATCGTAAGCTGCTTGTTATTTGTTTTATTCTCAGGCGAGTGGGTAACCTCATGAGTGGGGGCTATTAACTTCACTTCGGCTGCCTGTCCCTCCGTCCGTCTCTCTGCACGCACAGAACTGAAGTACCACTGAAAGGACTTCAATGAAACTTTATATTTGCGAGTTTTACTAACATTTGTCGATATATTCCAGTTTTAGTTTAAATATGACAAAAATAAATGACACTTCTTTATGGTATGGATCCTGTTGTGTGTGTAGTGTATCGTGAAAGGGGCCATCTACAGAAAAATCATCTCTATAAAATGAAGACAAAAATAGATACTAACATAGGAAGAATTGTCGCTGTGCACAATAAACAAATGTTGACATGTTAGTATCTATTTTTGTCTTTATTCTGCAGATATTATTGCTGTGTAGACGGCTCATAGTCGCTGTTAACACTTCATTACAGGCCTCTGGCGTACGTATTTTTCGGAAATGTTTCAGACAAAAGTTGCAGAGAAATAAACACACTTTTCCTTTAAGTCTCACGTTTCACAATCCATTGATTACAGTTCCGAACCCAGGACTCCGTATTCAACAAGCAGCAGTTTCCCAGTCATCCCCTAAGATAACCATCTTGGTAATATTCAAACGAAGCAATTCCCGCCTGATGGCGCTGTTCTCTCAAGGAGACGGTTGCTAAGGTTCCGTCAGGAAAAGGCAATAAGATGAAGGGGATCAGGTCTCTATGTATGAAGCAACATTGAAACCTCAGGACGTGTCGGCCTGTGCCCCAACAGAGCAGAGTCGCGTGCGAATTTAACATTTGTTTGTTTTAAGCGGGGATTTCGTTGCGGTCTCAGCTGCTCAATTGGTCCGCAACAAGGCATCCCTTCCGTAAGTCATAACCATGTTCCAGATAATTAGACAAACTATTTTTAAGCGTGAAATCAATAACAGAGTGATGGATTTGAAGTCCACACAGCGGCGGTTATCTGGGACATGACGCAGTGTAACCCGTTGAAAATTAGCCAGACGTTTCGGATGAACATGTCGCCTCCATCTTCAGCGGAGCTTGCTTGCCATCTACTTTCACGCTGGTTTCTTACACAGCTTAATTTTCGATCCTGAAGATGGAGGCGATATTCCTCGAAACGTCGGTTGACTTTCGGTAGACTACACGGCGTTATTTCGCAGATGATAGTATTCTCAAGAACAGAGCGAGCTCTATGTGCGTTCATTTCACAATTTGAGGAAACATTTCGGCTTAAACCCTCTTCTTGTGTGTTGTATTGTGTTCCTTTTATTCCTTAATGTTGTTGTGTTTACATTTTGCTGCTCTTTATCAATATTAATCGTGTTATAGTGTTTCTAGTGGGCTCATAGCTCCTTCTGTCTCTTTTCTAGTCTCTGGAAGTTCTGCATAGGTGTCGTATATTGTAATACAGACCATATTTAAAAATTTTACTTCCTCGCTTATACATTGCATATATGTGCTGTCCTGTGTTGTAATGAGTGACTAGTTGAGAAAATTACTAAAGTTTCCATAAAGTAAAAAAGGTAAAGTTGTCCCTGTAACAGGCCGTGAAGGCTCATAGGATTGTGAGACGTCGAGGCTCACGCATTTTCTAGAAGGAATAAGTATATTGAAAAATCCAGTGACCTCATCGGGACTCGAACCCGCGACCTTCCGTCTTGTAGCAAGTGCCTCAACCAACTACGCTACCACGTGCCTCACCAAAGTTTCCACATCGAAAAAATTTGCAATATTAAAATTAGCTCAGGACAAGGCCTGAGAAAATATGGAGCCCAGACCAGTCTCAAATCTTGACCCCCCTACAGCACTCCGGAAGCCACAAGAATATATACTATATTTAATAAATACAAAAAAAAAAAAACTTTGTCAATCATAAGAGAAAAGATTTACAGTGTTTCACATTTTACACATGATATAATTTGACAGTGACATGTAAAATATTATCCAAATTTTAAACTTGAAATCATCTAAACAATGCAAATGAATGTTGATGATATGTCACATATCTGTTAGACGGAATTCCCACACTCTTGCTTGCATATTATATTGTACTTTTTTAAATTAAACAAAATTGTATTCTAGGCCAGGATCCTGGACAAAGTGGCCCTGATGCTGCCCCCCCTCAGGGGGGCATAGGGTTATGTGCGTCACGTGAAACTCAGGTTACTTCACAGCTGCTCAGTAATTGCATTGATTGCTGGGACAGACATTAACAGCTGACCGGTATCAGTTACATCTGTGTTCTCCAACAGATATGTCAGACAACGTGACAGCTTCGTCAGGTATTCGAAAGAACACGAAGTTTCTGTTGGCCGGTGACTGAGATTAGCTCTTTCTAAAGGAACCAACAGAATACGTGTTTCTCACCTGAGGATGGAAACACATCCAGTTTTCGAAACGTTGTGTTTTTAGAATACTGGATGATGGAAAAAGTCCAACAATCCAGTAATGCTGAATGTTACACGCCGTCGTCAGAACCTTTTTGAATGTACTAATGGCCTTGATCTGCCTGTTATATATCAAGACCTGACTCAACATTCAGGCATAAGTGAAAAGCGGAAACGTGCTAAAACACCATATTCCATATTCCTCACAACAGATCGCCGGTGTCAGCTTATAGACAGGCGCGGCTGTCACCTAATTGCACGCGTCTTCACACAATTCTCATCCATTCTGTTTCTTTACACATGAAACATCTACGTAGGAAAGAAGAACAGATGTTTCCTGTTTCTCCGTTGTGTTACTGGGCTCTTGGATTACGTTTCCCCGAGAATCGATGTTTTTCATACTGTGTCCACACTTAAGGGTATATTCCTTTATTCCTGAAGACCCTTGGCAAACCAGTCTCTATGTATCATTGCCTGAGTGTCACTGCTCTCTCGATCTGCCTCGTAGTGTCGATTTCCGCTATGCGCTGTGAGTCCAGCAGCAACTTCCGCCCGCGGAGGAAGAACAGCCCCAGCTGCAGGCTCACCTTGTAACGTCGCGATGCAACTGCTCGGTTCGAGTGTAGTCCGGGACACTGCATATTTCGAATTAATTGTTATGGGTTTTCCTCAGTCCCACCACTGCTACCTCCAGTCCATATGACCAACTACGCTAAGCCTGGGCACTATTACATCCCCGGGTCAGCTGGCCAGCTCCTGGGAATTAACAGGTTGGCTTAGGCTACGTATAACATCTGTGAGTTTCATTCAGGAGTCTCCCAGGTTCGAATCCCTGGCGCCTATCCTGAGAAATATGACTGTGTGACTATATTTCTTCTGGTCCGTCACACTAGTCAATTATTACAGAATGAATTGACAACACCGTCCAGTGTGACTCAGTATAAATAGTGCCTTTACAAGTTTCGGTCACTAAACGACCATTCTCAGAAAGCAATAACAACATGCTAAGGAAACGCTATTACATACATCGTAGTACATACACATAAACCTTTGTATAAACATTTTAATTATTAACATTAAAAGACGCAGACATCCATGTCTCGAGTGGGATTCGAACACACGATCGAGCGAAGACTTTGATAGCTGAGACCTCGCGGGTACTGTGAAGTTCAGGTCTGTGTAATTCAGTTTGATAAGCAGTCGCCGGACGGAGGAGACGGTGTCTTGACTCCCTCAGGGGCGTTCACCATGTCCCGGAAACGTCAGCCGTGTTTTCAGCAGTTGTGGGGCATCCCCGTGCTCTCAGCGTGTATACTTTGCGCTTTCGTGGGCCGGTGCCTCCGTACAGAAGTGCTTGTCTAAGGCCCCCCATACACACACAGTTTGGCCTTCCGATCGAGCTTACAGGCAAAACTGTGACAGTTTACCCCCCTCCCCCCTTTCCTCCCCATACACGCGCAGATAAAGCGGCAGGCTTCATGCCACAATCACGGTCTTCCAGCCTATAATGTTGAGTCACATACGTCACGTGCTACGGCCCTGCAGGCAGAACTGACGGACTGACGGGTTTCCCACAGGCCAACAGTCCAAACGATTGGCCGGCCGGCCGCACCACACACGTCAGTTTTGCCTTTCAGTCTTCAACTGTGCAGGCCGAACTGGAGGCCAAACTGTGTGTGTACGAGTTCTCTCCAGACATCAGAACTAGAGTCTGCGTGTACAGATTTAGTCCCTACATGAAACCCGTTGAAATATCAAGACGAATTGTTAAAAACAGACATTTATAACAACAAGAATACTACATTCTGGGACATAACTCCGTGTAGCCTGTTGAAAGTCAACCGACCTTTCGGAGGAACTTATCGCCTCCATGTTCAGGGTTGAAGTTATCACCTGCTTTCACACTGGTTTCTTACTCGGCTTATTCTTCGACCCTGAAGATGGAGGTGATATGTTCCTCCGAAAGGCCGGTTGACTTTCAATAGACTACACGGAGTTATGTCCCAGAATGTAGTATTCTTATTGTTATAAATGTCTGTTTTTAACAATTCGTCTTGATATTCAACGGGTTTCATGTAGGGACCAAATCTGTACACGCAGACTGAGGCAATGTCCCAGAAGATGGATGTCTTCGTAAGTACCGCTGAGAGAACCGCAAATCCTACATACGTTTATGACAGTAACTTGAAATCTGTTGGCAGGGCAGCTACACCCATGCTGAGAAACTGAGCGGCGTAGATTAACACGATGGTGAAGCTGTCTAGATTAAATGTTTTTTTCGCAAAAAAAAAAAGAAATGGTCCAAG
>NW_019718027.1:606962-616104 GCF_002891405.2 Cryptotermes secundus | reverse complement strand
ACGGTGTTGTCGCTTGCAGATTTACTTATACTTTTTCTTCAACCCTGAAGATGGGGGCGATACGTTCCTCCGAAACGTCGGTTAACACCACATATACACGGTGCCAAATCCCAGAAGACTGCTTTCTTCATAGTCACCGCCGTGAAAGCCTCAAATCTAACAAGGATGTACTTTTTTTTTTTTGAGGCACGGCTTGATCACTAATAGGGGAAACTGGGGCAACGTGACCTTTCTAATAACGCGCAGTATACTGTTCTCGTGGATCTGTGTATTGATGTATAAAAATATGCGAATTATGTGGGATATTTCTTCTGTGGCAGTGCCGCTTGGTTATAATTACATCAGAATAGTAAATAAGTAGGCATTCGGCAAATATCAGGGCTGAAATACCGACTGAAGCATTGTTACCACTCTCATCACTGCGTGACAGTCCAGTCCATGTCTAGCAATGTGTTTCCTTGCCACCGTTCCTCTCAACTCCGAGTTAGGGGAAGGCCAAGTAACGCGGAAGAAGAGCTCCTTAGCGTGGCAGCGCCCCACTCGCTCAATGCCGCGTATATAATTAGACTTCACAGGAAGGAACGCTCGGCAACGGTACAAGCCCTCTGCAGTTTAGTTAGAACTTCATTCTGAAGAGCCGGGATAGCCCAGGTGACATAGTGACTAGTCTAGGGGTTAGATGATCTTGGAATCTGAATTCTATTTCTGATATAGACCGAGATTTCAAAACCCCCAGGCAGGCTTTGGGGCCCAAGCAGGAGTTCATGCCGGATTAAGGAAGCCGGAGAGTGAAGCTCACCACTCACCTCCAACTAGCGTCGAGGAGCATATCCGTTTGACTGTGATGCTCCCTCTAACGCATTGCACTTAACAACTTACCACCTGCTTTAAAGATGTGCTTAACTGATTAAGTACCACACCATGAGAGGGCGTATGGAGGAGTGGATGTATAGAGCCACATTTTCTTGACCTCGGCACTAGTTTTAGGTGAGTGTTAAGCTTCACGCCCCTACCGCTTTACCCCTAGGGAGAGAGCCCCCGTTACCCATCTGATAGGAGGCTGTGTGGGCCTCAGAGACGGTCTGGACGACATGGAGAAGTGAAAATTCTTGACCCTACCGGGACTCGAACTCCGACCCCTCGGTCGTCCAGCCCGTAGTCAGTCGCTATACCGACCCCTTACGCCTTAGCGTCAAGAAAGTCTACATTTGTGCACAATTAGTGTATGCATTTGTTTCATATGGATCTCATTAAGGAGCACAAGTACTGCACAGCATTATCAGACTGGCCGTGTGTTTCTCGTGAGGCAGAAACTGATGTGAGTAGTTTGGAGTAGTATCACGCGGAAAGTCTCCTACATTTCCCCGCTTTCCCTCTTATCCCTTTCCAGTCTGTCATATCACGGAATGATTCATCGAGGAGGGAGATTAACGCCATCTCCAACGAATATAAGCACAAATAGTAATTTCTTAACCGTTTCCTATGCTTAGGCCACTACACTGCACATATTAACGTTAAAGTATTGTGACATGTAGACCAATTGCCAAGTAACTGCTTTGCAAAAATGCGACAGCACAACAGTCGTTGCTAGAGAACAGCTCTGTGGACACGCAATAATGGAGAAGTTTTCTGCGCTGTCCGTGCTGAGGCTGTATAACGAGGACTAGTATTTCATCAGTTGTGATTTGAAGCTGAGAAAAATGAGAAGCAGGTAGCTGAGGCCGGGGGAAAGTTCGGGATCAGAGGAAGGAGAACGTCCGCCTTTGGAAACCGATACCGAACAACGTCTAGTGAATACTGAGGAGACTTTGTTTCTGCTGTAGTTGCAATAAATTTTGGAGTCTGAGACTCAGTGACACTGTTGTAGTTATTTGTAGTTACGTTCTGCAAGTGTTCAATAAATCTATTCACCAGTCCAAACTCCGTCTGTAGTCAATCACGTGACAGTATTATCAACATTCACACAGTAGACACGATACACTGAAACAAAAAGATTCCTCCCTCATTGTTGACGTACTGCAGAAGTTACGTTGACAGAATTTTTTAAGTCTCGACAGTTCGTTGCGACGGTAAACCAAAATTGCATAGTTGAGGATCTCTCGTCTCACCGTTACATTATTTTATATAGTATGATTCAGAAGAAATTCGAGCGTCGTAGGATTAATTAAGCAGACGCGCAATTTTAACTGAACTGCCTGAACTGCTGTGGTACTTCTCCATCTTAGTTCTTTTCAATGTACAAATTTATGTGACGTAAGGTATTGTCAGCGTCTGAGTTCAGAAATCAGCCAATACTGTGGCAGTAGAACACGAAGCTTAACACTAAATCCGGTCGTTGGAATCGATCCTGGGCCATTTAATTGCAGCTCACTCTCTCTAACACTTTCCTGAGATCATGTCTAATATTATCTTCCCACTGAGCGAGTTGCTGAGGCCGTAACGTAAGTCTTTGGCTTCTTATCGAGAGGTTCCAGGTTTGAATCTCAGCCTGAAAATCGGCTATCCTGACCGAAGGTTCTCGTGGAATTCCTCAGTCCTACAAGCAATTGTCGGGGTACTGTTCTGAAATAGGCCACAGCAACTTATTCCCATTCATCATCCATTACTCATACTAACATTTGACACTGTGTATTCTGAGCTACTGAAAGCGACGTTAAACAAACAATGAAGCCACCTTAGCATTTCGCATCTCGCCAGCCCGGAGGCGGTGTGTCTTCAGCAAGTTGGGGTTGCAGGATGTTGACCTAGGCCGATTGCGCGCTGGAGTTGCAAATGTTTAGTCTATGTCAAAGCAATTTGCAGGCGGCAAGACTAAACACAAGCTGTAACCCGCGTGAGAACTCTCCGAGCAGAGGATGGTGCGCACCCCCCAGCGCAGTGCGCAGTCTCCGTGTGCAGTATACATTTCACAGCATGAACTTCTAAATAATATATAAAACTCAAGATCCGACCTCTCAACGCACCGCGTCTCCATTACAAAAGCACCAACTACTCAGCGCTGTGTAGGGAATTAATCTTTGTTTTTCTGAGTATCAAAGGTACACATAAATTCACCGTGTGGGCAAAATGTGTATATATGCTACTTAAAGGCTCAAATCGTGCAAGTTCGGTAATCTTCGGATTTCTTCGAAAGACCATTCTTGATTTTCGAGTAGAGGTTAGGAAAGGTTAGCATAGCGTATGAATACTGGGAAGCACGTGTATTTATATTTATATCTGAAACTGCAACACTAACGGGAAAGTGTATTTGACTAAGAATATTAAATTTAATTTATACCTTTAGTTTAATATAGAGGGTGTCCCAGGAAAAAAAAAAGGTCAGTATTCTGGAAGCAGGTCATAGTACCGGTCATTCTAAGCAAGAAAAAAAATTATATATGTACATGTGTTGTGTTCGTAGTGGTTTCCGAGATAGGGTTATTTCACTTTACAGTTTGAAACACAACACAAAGTTGAGAATTAAGGACAGGACCTCACAGTTCAGTAAATTGGATTCTTGCTCCCTGAGTTTTGTGGGAAGATTGAAGTTCTGCTTTAGCATTCTTAACTGTATCCAATTTACACTCCCTACTCCGGGGAACAACAAGATTATCAGTTTTGAAATTTGTAATATTGTCACGTTTATTAGTGACAATAGACGGGGTTGGGATTGCTAAATAGATATGTTGACCGGTTAGACGTCGTAACCACAAATAATTATTACACTATTGCTGATTTCTACACTACAAATCACTCAACACCAAGTCTTCTCAACCTACTTTCGCTAGTCTTAGCTTCGTAACAGTTTTCAACAGTGGCTATTCATCTGCAGTGTTTTCACTAGATGTTTCCTGATAACGAATCTTCAGCTTTCATTGTCCGCTGGTTAACACTCCACAACAGAACGCTTAACTGCCTTAAAGCACCAATTGTCAACTACTCGGCACGGACCACACAGAAAACACAGTCTCTTTATTGTTGAGTTGTGTTTACCGTGGGCACGTGTTTACCAAGTCGTTGGCTAGCAATAGGTATAGACGTCACAGCATGTATGTAGTTGAGGGTTCTTAGTGTCTGCTGAGATTATGGAGTGATTTTATTTGTAAACATGTTTTGAATATTTAGAAGACTATTTTCCCCATTTCGAGAGGCAGGAATGGCAGCGGTGCCTTGTATTCCCTTTAGCAGTCAGTTCAGCGCAGTTGCACCTACACTACGGCGTCTCAAACTGTGGGTGCCCATACAGGGGCCCGCCGAGTGCTCAGGACTCACAGTGTTACCGTCTCTGTACAAGTTAATTGTGTTTATTTCGGAAAATGTATCTGCAGTCGGCGAAATATTCCGATAATATTTCATAACTAGCCACGAACATTTCATAAATAGTTTAGTGTATGTGTAGAGAGGCTGTAAAACTATTTAGGTTTCTGATATCACCGTACAGCCTGACAGGGACCTGCAACAGTGTGCAGAACTGCACATTTCGTGACTATACAGGAACATGTTACAGCTTACTGCATGTGTAGAGAGGCTGTAAAGCTATTTAGGTTCCTGCTGACACTGTACAGCCTGATAGGGACCTGCAACAGTGTGCAGAACTGCACATTTCGTGACTGTACAGGAACATGTTACAGCTTACTGTAGGTGTAGAGAGGCTGTAAAGCTGTTTAGGTTCCTGCTGTCACTGTACAGCCTGATAGGGACCTGCAACAGTGTGCAGAACTGCACATTTCGTGACTATACAGGAACATGTTACAGCTTACTGCATGTGTAGAGAGGCTGTAAAGCTGTTTAGGTTCCTGCTGTCACTGTACAGCCTGATAGGGACCTGCAACAGTGTGCAGAACTGCACATTTCGTGACTATACAGGAACATGTTACAGCTTACTGCATGTGTAGAGAGGCTGTAAAGCTGTTTAGGTTCCTGCTGTCACTGTACAGCCTGATAGGGACCTGCAACAGTGTGCAGAACTGCACATTTCGTGACTATACAGGAACATGTTACAGCTTACTGCATGTGTAGAGAGGCTGTAAAGCTGTTTAGGTTCCTGCTGTCACTGTACAGCCTGATAGGGACCTGCAACAGTGTGCAGAACTGCACATTTCGTGACTATACAGGAACATGTTACAGCTTACTGCATGTGTAGAGAGGCTGTAAAGCTGTTTAGGTTCCTGCTGTCACTGTACAGCCTGATAGGGACGTGCAACAGTGCAGAACTGCACTTTTCACTAGCCAGCAAATTTATGTATAATTTTGAACAGTCACAGTATCACAAAATATAACGATGTTAATTGTAACGTTTGAAGTTTTGTGTGACTGAATTGAGTCCTTCAGCGTAAACGAGAGTGTTTTTGTAATGGAAAGTAAATGGTTTCTGTGCGGTAGGAACTGACTTATTACACGTTATTTAGACGAGTCCCAGGCGTCAGGCATTGTGTCTGCGAGGAACAATGACATAAGTACCGAGCGCGCTGGGGTCAATGCACCCGGGGACAGCGCGCGTTGCGGTAGGTTATGGAGTTGTTGTTCTATGTAGGTCGCAAGTACGTTTGTTCCTTGTCGTCTCTCCAGGCCTAGGTCATGTCTGTTTGCGACGTATGTGCTCTAATCTGCTTACCGATAACACGGGAAAGAGTGCATTGCCCAGGGCCCAGGGGCGCAGAAAGGAGAGCGGCTCTGGAAACCTGTGCTCGGAACCCACCGCTTGTCTGGCATGTACTCAAAGGGTATGAGATCGTTTCTCTGCAGCGGAACCACTGCGTGTATAGGACCGAGGACTACAGCTTGGCCGCCAGATATTCATGATCATGACTGTGAGGTAGAATGAGTCAGTCAATGATTGAATGGTGGGTTGATCAGTCGATGGCGTAACTGAGTAACAGGCCGATTTAGAGAGTACGATTGATTGATTTAGGGGGCACGAGGTAGTGTAGTTGGTTCAGTCAGTATGCTACAATCCGGAAAGTCATGGGTTCAATACCCGATGAGGTCATTGGATTTTTCAAATGACCTAATAGTTCCAGCTGCAATATGGCCCTGGTGTCGACTCAGCCTCTAACAGAAATTAGTACCAGGAATCTTCCTCGAGGTAAAGGACAGACGGTGCGTAAGGCTGGAAACCTCACCACCATCTGTGAGTCGATTCTGTAGGAAATGTGGGAGCCTCGACGTCCTGTTACAGGGTTACAATGTTTACCTTTACCTTTAGGATTTATTGAGGCATTAAATAATCGATTGAATCAATTAATGACTTACTGACTGCTAAGAAATGAAATGTATAAACCTTCGCCATTGCGAGTGTTGTCCGAGCTGCTCAGCCCTCCCTTTCACTTGGTGTTCGTTCCGTTAGCAACGTGGCGAATACAGGCTCTGGCCTTCTTTACAGGCATCACGCAGTTGCTCAGTGCCATCCAAAAATGTGGCACAGATTGATCCCGTTTGTATTCCATGCAGTTCCGCGGCGGCCCGGGTTCGATCCCGGGTCTGGTCAAGTGGGATTTGTGGTGGACAAAGTGGCGCTGGGGCAGGTTTTCTCCGAGTACTTCGGCTTCCCCTGCCAATCTTCATTCCACCAATTGCTCCACAATCACCCTCACCTATCATCTGGGGCTGGTACAATAGGCCAGAAGTGGCCGCAGTACAAGGGACTTAGTCCCACCCCACTAGCAATAAAAAATACATGCAGTTGCTATCCCGTTGTCAGAAAGGACTTAGTCACTCAAGGAGCTGAGCCCTTCTTGAGAAGCTGCCAACTGTGCAGCCACTCAAGAATTTCCCAGCATTTTACGGAACCCAAAGATTCATTACCGTGTTCACTAGAGCCCTCCAACATATCCTGAGCCAGATCAATCTAACAATTTTTTTTCTTCCCCTGGCACTACAGCCCCAGTGGGGCTAGGCCTACCTCCATGAACTTCTCCGTTCACTTCGGTTTTTCTAGATCTTACACATTCGGTAGGACTCCTTGGGCGGGTGATCAGCTCGTCGCAAGGCCTCTACCTGTACACAAACACAGAAAAGCGCACACAAACATACATGCCGTGAATGGGATTCGAACCCACGATCCCGGCTTCCAAGCGAGCGAAGACAGTGCACGCCTTAGACCCCTCGCCTAACGTGACCGGCTGCTACAGTTTACCTAGTACAATACATTTTCGAAAATTCCACCGTCAACATCAGTGCACTTTGCAACTTGTGTGAGGACATGGCGTGTTGCTCGTCTGTACACTGGAACTGTGCAGTTAAATAGCTCTCTCTCGGAAACCGTTCGGAATAGGACACATGTACATTATACTTTTTTGCTTAGAATGACCGATACTTTGACCTCCCAGAATACCGACCTTCCCTTCTGAAACACTCTGTGTATTTAAACAATTCGAATAAAATGTACGCAAAGTGAAATATGCGTGCTAACATTTAGTTTACAGCTACACTGGGTACTAAACTGACAGTTCCAGCGTTTAACCAAATAGTCCAATTGCTATGTAAACCCGGTGAGTAGTCATCATCAGTTAGTGACGTAGCCCGTGACGTCATCATTAGAGAGTTACTAGGTTCTGTTTCCAACATATTTCCGCTGTTCATACGCCTGTGGGAAATTCCAGCATCCTGACACATGACTTTCTTCCGTAACGTTGTCTGAAGAATATATGGCGCACCCTGGTTCGTAGGGGAGGTGGACTTTACATAGCTTGGTGCGTTGTCGTATGAGTGGGTTATTATTATTATTATTACTATTATTACCTGGGAGTGTTTATTGATGCTAAGCTATATTTCCATGATCAGGTTAATTACATTTTCTCTCACTGTGTTAAGCTGTTGGGTCTAGTTCGTAAAGTTACTTTCAATTTCTCACCTTAGACTGTATACTGAGATTGTACACTGCATTAGTTAGATCTAAGCTTGAATATGCATCCGTGGTCTGGAATTCGATTACGTCAATTGATGCGAACAGCTGGAGCGCATCCAGCAGAGGTTTGCGGCCCTTTGTTTTAAACGTTTCTTTCCTCAAATTCATTACAATTATTCTCTCGCTCTGGAGGAGTTACAATTTCACACTTTACGTACTAAGAGACATCGCCTTGACGTTCTCTTTCTAATTCACGTTTATTTTGGCTCGAAATTCTGCCCTTCTCTTCTGGAAATTGTTGGTCCCCGAGTTCCTGCTCGGTATATCAGAGACTTTGCATTGTTCAATGTTTGCTCCTCATCTAAAAATTGTCCCTCTGCTAGATGTGCAGCAGCTGCAAATGTTGTATGCAGGGACGTTGACGTATTCGGAGCCAGGAAAGTTCTCCCCAAACGATTTTTAAATATAGTATAATTGTTAGTATTATTATTTGCATGTACAATAAACAACGACTAAACTGAATTATTATTATTATTATCCTCTATGAAAATCTAAACTTTTCATTTCTCAGTTAAATATTTATACGTTTTATTTCTGGGTTCTCAATAACACTTACATTTATGTTAATGAAAGTATTATTATTGCTATTATTATCATTTTTTTTGTTTCCTTGTCTGCATTATTGTGTTTTCCTCCAGTGCTTGCCTGTAATTTGTCTTTGACTTTACGTTGTGTTTATCCATAATGTAATTACTTGTATCTACCCTGTCATCTGTCTGTAATTGGCCTTGCGGCTGTTGACTCGGCACATAAATAATAAATAATTGAATTTAATTGAATTATTATTATTATCCCTAGTGCCGTGGAACTAAGTCCCTTGTACTGCGGCCACTTCTGGCCTATTGTACCAGCCCCAGATGATAGGTGAGGGTGATTGTGGAGTAATTGGTGGAATGAAGATCGGCAGGGGAAACCGAAGTACTCGGAGATGAGCCGATCCCTTCGGCTCATTGCTTGTGGTGCCCTCTCCGAGCGGCGACCGCGGCCACGGGTCACACCGTTTTTCCTACCTTTCCTACTACCTATCCGTAGTCCGTGGCGCATTCTACGTCATCACTCCCCTATCCTTTGTGATTCGGCTGAAGCACGCGGTCTCTTCTGCCTGGAAAGTCATCGTGTACGGACGTCTCGCTCCGTAACTAAATTCTGTTTGGGTCGGCGCCATGAAAGATTCGGTTTGGTAGCTAAACTCCAGGCAGGAGAGCCCATCTCGAGGTAATGTACATAACGCTAGCGTACTGATTATTGTTTTTGGAG
>NW_019718027.1:532610-606868 GCF_002891405.2 Cryptotermes secundus | reverse complement strand
CACTTTGTCCACCACAAATCCCACATGACCAGACCGTTGCTCAAGCGGTTAGTCGCTGGCCTCCCACCACAGCGGTCCGGGTTCGATCCCGGGTCTGGTCATGTGGGATTTGTGGTGGACAGAGTGGCGCTGGGGCAGGTTTTCTCCGAGTACTTCGGTTTCCCCTGCCGATCTTCATTCCACCAATTGCTCCACAATCATCCTCACCTATCATCTGGGGCTGGTACAATCGGCCAGAAGTGGCCGCAGTACAAGGGACTTAGTCCCACACCACTAACAATAAAAAATAATAAAAATAACCGTTTGTGCTATGGCGCGGCCTTACGTCGAAATCTGTTGCTTCAAGGTTGTGTGAGGTTAAAAATCCCTTGAGGGGGTCGTCTCTGGCTGATGAATTAAATTATTTCTTACAATGCTTGAATCCAGTGTTGTGTTGCTTCCGTACAGTGGTCAGTACTCTGCCCCTTTGTATCCTAGATGTGGGAAACGCGTTGTTCTAAGTATCTACGGGCATGAACTGTAGCGGTGGAGTCTGTAGTTAAGGTTAAGGGCACAGGGACGCTTTTCTTTTTGCCGTCCGCGCGGACGTGAAAATCTCGGACGTGTCCGTAACCCTGCAGCCTTCTCAAGGTCTCCTGCAGTCGAGCGCATCGCACTCCACTTCAGTTGCGTTTGCTTTTGGAACTAGCGACACAATTGCCTGCCTGTCTGTCTGTATCACGTGCACACCAACTTGCGGTTTTCAAATCTGAAGACCCATTACACAATTTGTCTTCACATGGAGAACTCAGAGACAATGAACTGACGGACATTCGGTAGACCTCGAAAGTGCGCCCCTTTAGCTGTGCGTGAAGTATGTGGCATTTTCAGTTTTGTAACATTTCACACATTAAAGGATGGATCTTCCATGATCGCGTATTTTTTTGTCTTCACATAAAATTGCAGGTAAAATAAGCTGCATCTACGAAACCCATTTCCATCCGCGTGGAGCGTGTTACTGCTGTGGCGGGAACTGAACCTCTCCCCGGCACGGAGCCAGAAGCTGAGAGAGCGAGTGAATTCGCTGCTGCTGGAACCTTGCGTTAGTGGCTGACAACCGTCGAGCAGCCTGTGGATCTGACGAAGTCTGTTGTCTTTTGCCAGACACCTGACCCTCTATATTCCTGTCAACGGGGAAGATGTGTATTCTGGTCGGGAAATTGTGCCACGGTGTGCATTAATACTGTGGTGTATTGGCTTTATGCACGAACTGTTGAGCCACAGAGGCCTCAGGGCAGTTCCTGCAGTTCCTTAATAGTGCGCAGTACAGTTTGTCCCTTCGTTACTTTGTTCAGCCCTACTGATGTGTTAATATAGAACAACACGAGTAAGAAGTATCTTATCGCACCGAAAGATAAATGAACAAACATTAAAATCAACCTGCAAACAAAGGTATTTATTGCGGTGTCAAGGGGCAAAAATGTGTTCAGAGCTGTAATAAAGGTTCACAATGCAATAACGTGTAACGTAATGTATTGTGGCATATTTGCCGAAAGCAAGGATTAGGGAGCTAGAGAAACATCCCTCACTCAACAATAGCACGATACGAAAAGTGACGCGTATACCTGCTGCTATGGAACACGCAACAATAGAGGAGCTATGTTTTCTGTGCTGAGGTCCGTGCCGAGGAGTTATAAGAAGGACAAAGGAGCTCGTTTAAGTCACCCCGTGTTGAGGCGGGGTCGAATACCTCCACCGTGACCCTGCGAGTCGTAAGAGGCGACGAAAAGGGAAGTCTCAAATCTGAGACAGTAAAATATGGTCTCGAGTCCCAAGGGACTCAGACCCTAGAAAGACTGCACTGGCAAGGGCCAGCAGCACATATAAAAGGCAGACCCGTCGTCTCGTCAGAGAGGGCGCCCCACAAAAACAAGACCGTAACTGTTAAAGGTAATAAATATCTGGTCATGCGCCCCATCTGGGGCTCGACACCAAGACTTACTGACTGACTGATCGTCAGTCGCAATGTGACTTGGACTTGGACTCGTTTAAGTCAGTCGAGTTCTGGAGTTCCAAGTGAGCGGTTAGTCGAGAGCTGGAAAAGTGTGGGTTGAGAGTTCAGGTGTGGAATGGTAACCAGCGGGCAGTGGCGTGACCACGGGAGCTGAGAATTTCCACTGTGTTAGAAATCTGTTGCCAGGAGACGGATAGTGGAGATTGTAATAGACTGAGGACACTGGTCTGTGTAACAGTGAATTATAAATGTCGAAATAGCGACAGCGCTATAATTAATTGTAGTTATGAGGTGAGTGTATATGTGCAGTAAATCCAATCATACAATCCAAAAACCGTCTGTAAGTCACCCCCCCCCCCCAAATACGCTACGATATTTCTTGAATAGCTAAGAGGCCATTAGCTTCTCAAAAATGGCTGTACTCCATGTAGTTAACTAGTTTCTACCTTTTCTTCTTCTACCTGGCATCTTACCATTGAGAAGTAATTTGAAACTACGAATGTAATTCAGTTGTTAGGGTTCCTTTGACAGGGGATCAGCCCTTTGGAAGGCAGCTACCTACACAGGAAAAAACAAACACAGAAAGTACCTGGACAGACATTCATTCCTTGGATGGGATTTGAACCCACGATCCCAGTATTACAGCGTGCGAAGGCGGACTTGATCTGCAGGCTGCGTACAGCCACGTGCCGTGTGCTACCGTGCTAGCCAGCGCGGCCGAGTAGTTAACAGCGCTCGTGGCGAGGTCAGGCCCCTGATTCGCTCTGCAATCAGACAAGTGCTAGGTCAAAGAGATAAATGCCACAACTTGAAGACCGAGGTTGTGCAGGGTATCGCACATCTCAGGGGCGGTGATGAACGAGTGAGCATGGAGTGATGATTAGTAGGGGAAAACGAAGAAACTCGTTCCGGTATCACTTCGTTATCAACAAGAGAAATATGATTTCGCTAACCTTTGTTAAGCTCGGGATTTATAGGATATTATATACGCACACATAATATTGTGATATGACGCCCGGAAGCAGGAATGGTGAAGTCAGAATAGACGTTCATTACTAGGCAAGTAAGCAGCAATCAAGTAACTTCCGTTGCTATGCAGTGGGAGCTGTAAACACGCCTTCCCAAGAATAAAGGGGTTAGCAGGCCAGAGCAATATTCTGTACCTGCTCTGGCCTGCTACCCGCTGGCCCACCTCCCCAGACCCTTCCCCTCTCCTCTCTACTGATATCCCGTGTAGCCCCTCTCCCTTCTGTTCCTGCTCTTATACAGCTGGGTTTGTTCTCGACATTAGTCTGTCAGCATTTTCTCACGCTGGTTCATCGCTTCCGGATTTCCTTCTTTATTCTTGTACCCTGAAGATGGAGGTGATACGTTCCTCAGAAACGTCTGTTAACACAATATCCACACGTCGCCACATCCCAGAAGACTGCTTTCTTCAATAAAGAGGCTGTTTCCTGCATGGTCCGTGTAAAGTTGTTATAAAAAATAGTTCAACTGAGAAGAGTTAGTCGAGTTTCGAGACGCCAGCCAGCCAGGATATGAGCTTCGGAGCAGAGGAATTGAATTGAATCGAGTCTTCGGTATTGGCAGCTGCAGAATAATGGCAAGAAACGAATTTGTCTCTGAAAAGATGACGTCGTATATAATTCGAATTGACATTGAGACTTTTGTAAATCCGTTGCCGGGATAAGACTAGTGAAGACTGAGAATCCTAGTGCGTGTGTAACGGTGAACCGTAAAGTGTGTAGATCAGCGGTAGCGCTGTAATTGCCTGTAGTCCCGAGTTGTGTGTATAAGGTGTCAATAAATCCAATCATCCAGTCATCCAATCCAAAAGTACATAATACGCAATAGTACTAGTGAGCGTTGGCGCAGGCGCAGGTGCTATGGACGCTTATTTGGGAGGAGCTATTTCGACATGGGCTATCCATATTGTTCCGTTTGTTTCTTTTTGTGTTTTCCAAGCGCTCTCCAATAAAATGTAGGTACTGTGACTTGATTAGGTTACGGCCGCTATACTTGGCACATGCATTCCAAATCAGTACCCGTAGTCATATCTTTCGATGTTTCGTATAATTTAAACAAGAGCAGTTCGTAAACTGCCCGACAGAAAGTGCATATAATGTATATAGGGAAGCGCGAGGCAGCGAGATGAAGAAGCGTCACATGCTGCCACCTAGAGGCACAACTGTGAAGTACATTCTGGGAGAAAGTGGATGCTGGCTTGTTGGACTCGATGCAGCACAGCGAATTAAATTCTATCCGGAAGCTAATCCCGTCGTTTCCAGCTCCTTCGGTGCTTGTCACAGTTTCAAAGAAGAGGTCTATGGACTATTGCCAGTCTTTGTATTGCGATTGTGTCGCTTAGTTGCCCGCGAGCCTACTCAACTTCTTCATGGTTTTCCTCGATCGAAGGGGCATTAACCTGAACAAGACTGACACACTAACACTTGTTATCAAATTCTCACCCCGTTCTGGAGCTATGTAATCTCGGCAGTTGAAGCGTTGTCATTAAACTACACGTGATCAGTGAGTAGGTCTACAGAACAATGCGGTCTGACGTCATGTTCGTTTGCGGTGAACGACCCCATAACTTACTTTGCTTGAGCTGATGTTCCCACTCCAGTAAATACCAAGCGTACTATCTTCTGAGATGTGACGCCGTGTAGCCTGGTTGAAGTTTGTCGATATTCATCCGAGACTCTCGTAAACTACTGGATCTCGGATCCCAGAAGACTGCAAGCTTCACACAGGTTACTCGTTTGAATCTAAAGAAACTGAAGGCTAATATGGTGACATGCAGACCAGTTGCTAGGCAACGACCATAAAATAAGCAGCTATACAACAGCCGTTGCTAAGTAACGGAGCCGCAAATAATCATGTTTCCACAGTAAAAAGATAATATAACAGGGAAGCGATATTTTCTAGGTGGGCCGTGTCGAGATATTATAAGCAAAACAAATTAGGAATCAGTGATTTTAGTGAGTTGGTCGAGGAGTTAGTGAGTGAGTTAGAGGACTGCCGATGTTCAGTCCTTGTGAACTGTTGCTGTGAGAAGCTGGTAGCTGAGGTCGGGGACAGTTCAGGAACCCAGAGAAAGGGAACGTCCGCCCTTGGAAACCGCTACCAAGCAACGGAATGGAAGACGTGACTGTAGACACTAGTGTGTGTATGATAGTGAAATGTAAAGTGTAGTCACGCGCTGTATCAAGGAGTCCAATAAATCCGATTACCAATCCAAACCTTGTCGATAGTCACTCCATTACATGGCAATATTAGTATACGTCAAAATAAATTCATTCGGAATTTTTCGTGAAAGTGTACATTTTTATAGGACATTAATCAGCGAATTAGTAGACTGACCATTTCAAGGCTGAATTATATCTAAATATTTAAAAATACAGTTGCAGCGACATACAAGAAATTCACTGTGTCTTCGTTTCGAAGACCGGTCAGTAATGTTGCGTAAGCAAATAATAGCTGCTTGCTCTGAAAATCGCACAAAACACAATCGCAGGCCTTACATTCTGCGGGAGTTGTTTGAATATTTATACAAATCGTCTGCTTATACTATCCACAGTTTGTCGGAAGATCAGTAATGAATATTTAATTGGGTACAATTATTTTCGAAGATCACCAACAAATTGTTCCTAGGAATTTACAGGCGTGAATGGAATAGGAATTGCTAGTTAAGCCTTAAGAGTTCGTATGTCACAATATGCACCACGTGCGTTAAAATAGGAAACCCTACGTTTGTCCATACAGTGTATTTACGTGTTTCCGGCGATCATCCTGACATTAAACAGTAAGCACTTCCCTTCACAACATGAACCGGTTGGTTCTTTGTAGAGGAGACGTAATGTGAATAGTTGTGTCTTCAGGAACAGCTGTGAGAACCTCAAGTCCTGCCAGACCTAATGTGTTTCCTGTGAGGTACGAACTTAATCTTAAGTAGTTCCCAGGCCTGCATGAATTCCAGGAATTGGCACCTTCAAATGGCAAAAAGGAAATAGAGTGGAAGCTGTTTATGTCGGACCCAGTACTGATGTCTCAAGGCAGTCACTGCACACAACCATTCTTCAAAACACAGGTTTACTTCCGTACAGTCTGCAAGACGTCTAACTAATTCCTATTTATCTGGTTCCTCTGCAGATGCTGGTGTACACGGCGACGCGGGGCCAGCCGGTAAGTCAGCGTAGAGCCTTGTTAACAGAAAGGCATATGCCAGCGATAGAAATATTTTTTAAGTTTATAATTATACAGTCAAGTAGATCATAATGTCATAATTAGAGAGATATAGGTAAAAGGTAAAGTTTTCCCTGTGCTTAACTAATTAAGCACTGCGTCATGAAGGTGTATGGGGGAGAGGATGGACATATCCATGTAATCTTGACCACGGCACTAGTTGGAGGTGAGTGCTCAGCTTCACGCCCCTGCTCTACCCCAGGGGAAAGAGCCCCCGGTACCCATTAGAGAGGAGGTTGGATGGTCCCCAGAGCCGGTCTAGAAGACATGGAGAAGAGAAAATACTCGCCCCTACCAACCCTCGGTCGTCCAGCCCGTTGCTATCCCGGCTCCTAATTCGAGAGATATACGTGTAAGATTATCTTCTCCGCTGTGTGTATGATTCAGACGAACTCCACTCGTTACGCGTTCCTCCTTTCACTTCCACCAGTTGTAAGCATAGGAACTGTCGGTGAGCTGTCAGCGCCATCTGATCGGCTGTTACGAAAAGAGAAGTGACCGACGGGTAGCGTGTGAACCAGGAGAAGTTAACTGTAGTCATGTATTGCAGGAAGATAAAGCTGTCCCTATGCCTAACTCAGCACCACGACAAGAAGACATCGAGGGGAGTGGAGGTACAGGACGTATTTTTAGACCTACCTTTTGAGTTGTGCGTGAGAAGAAATAGTGGGGAAGTGGTTGTAGCTACACTGTGGGAGGCAGGGTGGGTGACCCACTATTTTTTTTCGTGGCACTACAGCCGCAGTGGGCCTAGGCCTACCTCCATGAACTCCGTTCACGTGACCCACTGTTACTGATACCAATTTATAATCATTATCTGTAGATTCTAAAGAGTTCCCGCGTTGGTGTATACCACTCCAGTGATTGAGGTTAGCTCTTTCTAAGGGACCCAAATGAGTAGGTGTCTTCTCCCCTCACCTGAAGACGGTAACAGATGCAATTTCCGAAACGTCGTTTCTTCTAGTATCTAGAATACGGGGCGATGTAAAAGTCCAAAACCCAGTGATTCTGAGAATCATTACCTAGTTAGTCAACTTGACCAAATGTACTCCCCCTCTACGGGAACAGCTTTGTCTTGAGCAGTAGTTCTCGCACCATCTCTTTTTGCGTCACACCAGAATAAAATAGATAAATGAAATTTACAATAAAAGTGGACATATTTTTAAATAACATTATTTTTTAAAAGTAGTAGTCGTTACTGTGCAACCTACGATTCGTTACTGTGGTTATCAGCCTTCAACAGTGAAATAGTAACTAGAACCGTTTCGTAGGAGTGGGCGCCTGGGAATAAGTTCGCCCAGCCGTTGACTGGCAATGAACGCCTGGCTCAGACTCCGATACTCCGGCTTTTAGGCCACGCGTCACATTATAAAATTATCAGAAGAGAGGAAGGTGAATTTTGTTACAAATGCCGAATTAAGGAGCTGATAAAAATGCATATTTTATTTCACATTGTCATTCTTTAGTGTGGAGGGTAGACTTTGAGCCCAAGGTGCCGAAACCTTGCGGCACTCCCGTTGAGAATCTCTGGTCCAGAATTAATGCTCTGAGCATACATTCGGAGGTGGCATCCTGATTGAGGGCTTCGCTTAGTGGGGGGTGGAGTCCAGTTGGGTCCACTCACCACGGCAGCGACTGATTGGCCTATTGTAGCCTGCCCCGACTGATTATGATGATGGAGAATTTGGTGGAACGAAGATTGGCAGGGGAAACCGAAGGACTCGGAGAAAACCTGCCCCAGCGCCACTTTGTCTACCACAAATCCCACTTGACCAGACACGGGATCGAATCCGGGCCGCCGCGGTGGGAAGCCAGCGACTAACCGCTTGAGCTATGGGGCGGCCCTTCTACTCATAGTACTCAGAGCCTGAGCCTGAGACTGTCGGAAGGTCAGGAAATCATCATGTATACTTGGTGATGGTGCTGTGTGGACTATGTGACGATGCGATCAATAAGTTGAATTGTGGATGTATTGCTCACAAATACAACGTTGTAACTCCTGTAGGCCTATGTCGCAACTCGTCTTAGGCCCCCTGGAAACAAATTTATAGTGAGCGTGGTGCTATGAGGAGGCGATTTAGCTCAGTCAAATAGTGAGTAGGCTATGGACTGGGCAGCTGATTCATCGGGATTCGATTCCCGGTATAAGCACGAGAATTTTCCGCAACATCCAGACCGGCTCTAGCGCTCACCGAGCCATCTGTCCAGTGGGTCCTGGATTCGCTTCCTCGGAAAGTGACGCTCACTCTCCACTATAATGGAGGTGTAGTATGGGCGGAGCTATACCTCCACACCCCCATACGTCTTCATTGCCCTGTGCTTAATGAAGCCAAGTGACACTCACTCTCCATCTATAACGGAAGTGTAGTATGGGGGGAGCTATACCTCCACACCCCCATACGTCTTCATTGCCTGGTGCTTAATTAAGCAAAGGGATAACTGCAGATCTACGTGTTAACCCAGCTTCTTCCCAGCAGTGATGAAGAACAGACTTGGCGTCCAGTCGCTGTAAATTTAATGAGAACCGAGTTTCACAAGAACCGTTGTTAGGAAACGTCCTGTGTCGTGGAGAGTCGCAATCTGGTGGCCACCCTGTGAAAAGATCGGCGTGTCAGTTGGCGTGCTCCAGTCCGGAAAGGACCCTCCAGTTGTAACGAACATTTCTAGTTCTGCGTCGCTGGAGAAAAGGAGCCCCCCCCCTTCTTCCAGTATCAATGTCAGGGGGAGCTGAGATGCTGCACACATCTTCTGCAGCAGCTTCTCCAGAGCTGGAGCTGGACTCAACGGGTGGGGGGTGGGGTGGGGTGGGGGAGCAAAACCGTTGACCGCTTCCTCCTTCAGATGTTTTTGTTTATCAGTAGCGCGGTTTCATCTCCTGCAGGACGGCCTCACACTTGAAGGTAAGAACCTGAGCGTCCGAGCCTCTGAGACTCTCTCTCACATTACATGTTACGCTCCAAGTGGGTGGGGTGCGCGTGTGTACATGTTGTGAAGCGACAATTTATGCACAAATGGTCTTCAGTTAAGTCGTTCATTTGAAACGTGCTGAAGTTACCAAGCGGGGTAGCACGGCGGTAACACTCTGTAGACGCGTATTCGGAAGGCGCCCTGTTCGGATCTGTGCCGGAACACCGGCTATCCTGAGTGAGGTTCGTCGCCGTTTTCTTCAGTCCCTCCAGGCAAATACTGCGGTGGTATCTCAGTTGCGCTATAACCACTTCATTCCAAATCCTTTCATCTACGTCCTCCCGTTCGGTAGTACAGCCCTGCTAAATGAACCGGTCTCGGACCGGAAGAGAATCTGCAGGCAAAACTGTACTTTTGTATATTCTCATTTTTACGTTTTTAGACAGCAGACCGGAAGACGAGAGCCAGCAATATTTGAATCCTGCCAGTTCTTCTTGCCTCATGAATCAGATTTAATTTGTTACTGTCGTTCCCAAATATCTGAACTCTGCCTCATTTTCAAAGGCCACTAGCTGTCTATACGTATATATCGTGATTTTGCGCTGCATTCTGGTGACGAGACTTCGACGTATACTTTCTCTGCGTTTACCTCAAGACCAACCGGTTTACTACCGTCACTCACTCAGTTTATGGAATATATATTACCTCCCAGTAGATTGACATCATCGGCATAGACCAGCAGCTGTTGTGTCCCGTTTAATTTTAGTCCCACCTGGTTTCCCTGGACCTTCCTAATGGCATATTCTAAAGCAAAGTTGAAAAGGAGTGGCGATAAAGCGTCTCCTTGTTTTAGACCATTCTGGATAGGAAAATTATCAGACAAATGTTTACCTACACGGACTTTACTATACGTTTCATTTAAACAAATTTTAATCAGCCTAACCAGTTTCATATGTACCCCAAACTCTATCAGAATACTGTACAGTACTTCCCTCTGAACTGAATCATAGGCTTTCTTGAAGGCTACAAGTAGCTGATGCACTGTCTCATTGTATTCCTTTTTCTTTCTCTCTCTCCAGTATGTGACGAATCCAAAAGATCTGATCAGTAGTTCATCTGTTACGTAGAAACCCACACTGATTATCCCCAATAATTTCATCTATGTATGGACTTAATCTTGAGAGAAGAATATTGGATAAAATTTTGTGTGAAGTTGATAGCAGTGATATCCCCCCCATAATTACCACAGTCAGTTTTATCACCCTTCTTGTGAAATGGTACTATAATAGGCTCTTTCCGCTGGTCAGGCAAGTAGAAGTAGTTAGCTTATGGATCTTAGAACGTAATATTTCGCCTCCTGCTTGAATAAGTTCTGCCGGAATTTGATCACTACCTGGCGATTTACATTTTCAATTTTGCAATAGCAATTTCAAACTCAAAAGGGCTAGGATCAGGTACTAACGGCTCAGCTGTATGGATTTATTTCTGCCTAACATCACTGACCCTATGTACATTCAGTAACTGAGAGAAGTAGCTCTTCCACCTATTCAAAATGTGGGAACCTGCAAATGGACGACATTTCTCATCCTTTTCCACATATAGTGTAGGTTGGGAACCGTTCTGTGTATCTTTCCAATGTTCTTCATGTTACTGTGTGCTGCAAGCTTCACATGTCCACATCAGAACATTATCAGGACTCATATAATGGACTCGATTCACTGAAACAAAACTCTGGACTCTCCTTCACATCTTACGTTCATGCGGCGTGATAGCGCTCGACAATTCATTGCTATCGTAACCTGACGACTTGAGCCGCGCCATAGCTCAAGCGGTTAGTCGCTGGCTTCCTACCGCGGCGGCCTGGGTTCGATGCCGGGGTCTGGTCAAGTGGGATTTGTGGTGAACAAAGTGGCGCTGGGGCGGGTTTTCTCCGAGTACTTCATTCCACCAAATTCTCCATATCATAATCACACGGGGCAGGCTACAATATGCCAATCAGTGGCCGACGTGCCGAGTGGGCCCAGTTGGTCTCCACCCCCTACTAAGCGAACCTGACAACTTATGTTATTGACCGATTAATCGATTAATGATTAGTAGTTAACCATTTAAGAGTATTCGTGAGTTGACGGTACTGATATCACAAGATGCCGAAACGTCTGTCTGTGCACAAAGATGATTTCACCCTTCATAATTCCTCTCCTAGATTATGTGTACGGTTGCAGCTCTAGGAAAGGCCCATGTACTTTTGAAATTGTTCTGACGCCCGTAGGCTAATGTCATGAGGGCTCTATTTTGCCATCCGTTTCCGGAAGGAAGGTGACGGACATGAGGCAAAGAGACGCCGTGACCACACGGACACGCTCCGTGCCGGTGCGCGGTTCATTTCCCGCCACAACAGTGTCACGCTTCAGCAGCTTGTTTACCCGCAAATTTATGTGAAGACAAATTGTGTAATGGGTCTTCAGATTTGAAAACCGCAAGTTGGTGTGCACGTGATACAGACAGACAGGCAGGCAATTGTGTCGCTAGTTCCAAAAGCAAACGCAACTGAAGTGGAGTGCGATGCGCTCGACTGCAGGAGACCTTGAGAAGGCTGCAGGGTTACGGACACGTCCGAGATTTTCACGTCCTTGTGACCACTCTCGATGATCTGTGTGAGTTGCTCCCCGAACCTTCCCGACCACGCACATACTGCAAAAGAACTCTTGCATGGCCTTGTCCTCAAAACGTCACAGACGTCTGGAATTTGGAGGCAAATGCGCCGGTTAGTTTCGCCGTGTCACTATGTACGTCGGCTTTTCAGCAAGTATCGTAATAATAAGACAACTGCTGAATATATTGGGAACTTTACTCATTTCTGACAATATATCCCAGGTTTTGTTAAATTATATCAAAACGGCGGACACTTTACATGAAAACCTGCGTAAATTGTACGTAACTTGTTATATATATATATTTCTGAGCATTAATTGTTTGAAGCAAAAGTTGCAGAGAAGAAGTAGCATCAGACCTGCTGCATTCGGGACAAAGTTACTTACCTTGGTACTCTCTGTGTAACGTTGCCACTGCCCGCCTGCCTGTCAACTTTATTCATAAAATATCATCAAAACTGAAAACATGAAGCAGAAACGTGAACACACCAGAATTGTTAATAATCAATTTTTTAATTCGCATAGTGGAGGGTGGAGTCCAACTGGGTCTACTCGGCACGGCGGCCACTGATTGGCCTATTGTAGCCTGCCCCGGGTGATTATGATGATGATGGAGAATTTGGTGGAATGAAGATTGGCAGGGGAAACCGAAGTACTCGGAGTAAACCCGCCCCATCGCCACTTTCATTCATTCATTCATCGGTAATCTGTCATACGACAGGTCCACAGTCTCTTCCAAAACAGTTCCTTCACTTAATGCGATCTCAAGCTTTCTCCTTCAGTTAAAATATCTTCTTCGGTCTTCTTCCTCGTCTTTTCGGCACTTCTATCTGCCCCTCCAGTTTGTTTGTCTCCAGATGAAACATCTCGCATACATGGTATCTCTGTTTTTGGAAAGAGACTATCCAGGGAAAGTGATAATGTGGTAGTTTTTCCATTTGCTTTCCACATCGCAGTACAACAGCCGTTCAAACCACCCTGGTCACGCCTCTTGCTATACGAACTTGAACCATCTCGAGCATCATTTGCTCTGTGCTTCAAGTCGCTGCTGATGACGCTGCTTCCGGCATCAGTTTTTGGTTTTTGGTGTCTCTCTTCGTCTGATGCCTACCCTTTGACCTGTCCAGCAAGGGAGGCCCTGCCAGTAGCTACGCTACCGCTGGTATAGCTCTCAGGGTCCTTGGCATACTCAAACCCCCTCACCACCCTCACCCACCAACGAGGGGGATCGCCACTTTGTCCACCACAAATCCCACTTGACCAGATCCGGGATCGAAACGGGGCCGCCGCGGTGGGAAGCCAGTGACTAACCGCTTGAGCTATGGCGCGGCCTGGAAAAATCAAATCTTTAAACAATAGAAAATGTACAAAGTATCGCATTTCTCTTGATATCTCGAAACCTGTTTCCGTATAGAGACCCACAATTCTATTCGTAAGCAAATTCTTTCCCTTTACCTAAAGGGCCCATCCAGACCAACATTGGGGAGTCTGTGTGAACCATAGGGCAGCACGCGCATCTCCCATCGGAAATCTTCGCTGTTCATAAGACTTGCATGTGGCCAATCTGTGAACACTTCAGCAGAACACAAAATGCGTTACGTAAAACCAAACATATCAATGCAGAATATCGAATTAGACTTACAACAGAAGATGTGGAAAATTCATATACTGTATGTCCTTATGTAAACCAGGGCGCTACTCTGTTGCTATAATTATAAATCAAAATGTCTGACAAAGATCATGCTAAGATTCTCATATCAAAATTTACCATATTTTGAAAGAAGAGAGGGTTACAGGTACTCGTATTATTGAAAAAGTCCGCGTATAATCTCCTATCTCTCAGTGTAGATAAAAGTCAACAGATCTGAAATATATTTTCATCGAAGCGTGAATAACCGTTTATGAGGGATTTCATTCGTGTTTGCGTGTGAATCGGGCTCTCTTATGGATAATTATGGCGGATAATTGTAATTGCTCGACAGCTTCCAGTCAAAGTCTCCAATCTAGAATTAAAAAGAAACTGTCTTTGCCGCTGAGTCTACGTCACAAACCTTGACGTCAATGCCCCCTCTTTCACCGTGTTGTTGCTACAGGGGCGCAGTCCCAGCCAATCAGCTCGCCGACTTTCAATTTCAGAAACCCGAACGAGGCAGCTGCAAAGCCCACGCTTGTTAAGGTCCATGAGCTTTACAACTTAATGGGGTAAAAATCACTTTTCCGCTCTGCTTTCAGCCACTTCTGAAAAACACAACCCCCAAGCCGGCTGGCTTCTGAGGATTAAGTCATCGGAGGGGAACAAACACAGAACCTCCTGCTTGGTGACTGGCGTCCCCCATCGCTTGCCCATGACTCACGAGACTCGTCCGTTAGCGGCGTCCGTGTAGCGTCTTTTTTTGGTTGAACGTCAAGATCAGCCCATTACAGCGAAACGTGACTTCTCCGAGGAAGAATGAAATTCATAAACAAAAGAAGTACATTTAGAAGTTCGGTTCCTGCCTCTGCGGAGAGCACTGTGTAGAGCAGCCGGTTAGTGGTGTGTAGGGAAACATTCGCTGCTTATTTTGAGAACCGTAAGACAGACATAAATACTCTGTCTGAAAGAAAATGCACAACTTCTTTAATCTTAAAGCAGGTGGTGCAGATATTGGTCGCTTTACGGAGATCAGTGTTACGAAATGTTGCGCATAACCTGCGCTCAGTTTGCTTTTCATCCGAAATAACTTCCGAACTAAAATCATAATTTTATACTTAAATTCCTATAAAAGTCTCAAAGTCAGGCCCAGTGCTCTAGAATCAAGAGAAGATAAAAGCAGATGAAGGTAAAGGAAATGTTGGGCCGCGCCATAGCTCAAGCGGTTAGTCGCTGGCTTCTCACCTTAGCGGCCCGGGTTCGATCCCGGGTCTGGACAAGTGGGATTTGTGGTGGACAAAGTGGCGCTGGGGCAGGTTTTCTCCGAGTACTTCGGTTTCCCCTGCCAATCTTCATTCCACCAATTACTCCACAATCACCCTCACCTATCATCTGGGGCTGGTACAATAGGCCAGAAGTTGCCGCAGTACAAAGGACTTAGTCCACCCCACTAGCAATAAAAGAAGGGGGGGGGAAATGTTTCCTTTCCAGTCGCTGTTTACGCCATGTTTCTGTCAAAACAATTCTTTATTGATGTCTTGTGTAGGACAGCTGTGTCCACGATGTCTCTTTCGTGATATAGTGTGTTTCTAGTGTTTACATGTTTCGTTTCAGGTAATAAAACTGGATTTATTTTGAAGACTTTTGGGTCGTTCGGGAACAAATCATAAAATTGCGCCTATGGGACATGGCGATTCGCATTACGAAAATTCGATTTACTTGCTCTCTCCGGTAACTGAAGTATTCGTAAGCGCCGGGCCAGTCTGTACGTGCTACAACGGTTAATTTCAGACTTTTGAAAACCTTGGGGCACATATGTATCGATCTGAGAGAGTGGACATGAACAGAGGACAAGTTGCGCTTTCTTACGGCAGTTATGTCAAGGATGGTACGAAGCTATGGGCGATAAGTTCAGGCATTTGACAAAAACACTAATACAGTTTTTATAGAAATTCTCTAAGGGTACGCCACTTGACTGTCAGCAACGAAATGGAGAGAGAGCTCAGTCGGTATATCGATAGGCTTGACTGCCGTGGGTTCGATTCCTGGCACGGGTAAGGCATTTTTTCGTCTCCATAGTGTCCAGACGGGCTCTGGGTTCCACGCAGTCTCCTATCCAACGGGTGTCGGGGGTAAAGCGGCACGGGCGTCAAGCTGATCACTGATGTCCATCTAGTCCATCTAACGAAGTCCCACGCTTTAGTAACACACACGCAACCATGTAACTCTTAGTGGCTTATTTTCTTAAAGTTTTACTTTATCGAAACCCAAACGGATCATCCTGTATATGTCTTCTTCTATAACTGATCACAGTATTGAAGAACGTTCCACGTAAAATTGTTTACACCCGAGGCACTGGAACGTGGCGAGAGTCAGTACGTCGCCCAATCAAGGCTCCTCTACATAGGAGACTGTTCCGTCGGAACTGCGACAATTCAGGTAACGCCCAGGATTATTTTGGGCTGGCGGCCCATTGATGCTTCGGCAGCAGAATGGACGCGTATTTTGAGCGTCAGACCGTCGAACTACGCATCACAGGTCTTGTTTGGGTTGATTCGAGCCAAGGTTATAGTCTTCTGTAACGTGACGTCGTGTGGGAAAGAACTTTTCAACCAAAGTATAGTTCTTTCATCCCAGAAGAACGTAATATTACTCATAACATTGATATCGACAGAATTTCAAATCTCATGCACAGGATAGCTATTCAGCTCATCGAGATATTTTCTCTTGTTCTTGAAACCGAATGTTGTCACCGTCTTTATATAAGTTCGCCATTTTCTTGCCATTCTGAAGGAACACAGTCTCATTATATTCTGTCATCTGCATTTGCTTTACATAACTACACTCTCAAGTGGTTAGCACTCTACCTTCTTATTCAGAAGGTCTCAGGTTCGTATCTTACCCCGAGCGTCTGTCCCATTTGAAGTTTATTTCGTGGTTTCCGCAGGCTGTCCAGGAGAGTACCTGTAATTTGTTCACAACCGCTTTCCACGTCTTTTCCAATTCGTTAATGGCTAATGCTCCTGCCGTATTCAACACAGTTGACAGCGTCGTTAAGTAAGTGGTGAACGGGCCAAATGGGACCTACATAAATAAAACACACACTGATACTGGAGCGGTCTGTTGCCAAACAAACTGGGCATGTAGATACGCTATGAGACCTGCCGTGCCCACCTCAAAACGTTTCTCAGTGTTTCATTTTCTCAGTGTTTCAGTGTCCGAAATAGCTCGTCACTGCATTAACTTATCCTTGTATAGGCTCTGTATAGAAACGAGATCTGTGCCTAGCAATGAATTGTCGAGCGTTAAGACGTTACCTCACCGTAAGTAATGTAGTAGGTTACGAACGAGAGAGCAGTCTTTTGTTGTAATATATCATGTCTATTCTGTGAATATAAGGGGCACGCGGTAGCGTATTTAGTTGAGGCATTATTCTACAAGCCTGAAGGTCGCGGGTTCAAGTCCCAATGAGATCATTGGATTTTTTCTATTGGCCTAATCCTTCCAGCCGCACTATGGCCCTGGGGTTCACTTAGCCTCTAACAGAAATGAGTAGCAGGAATATTCTTAAGTTAAGGGTAAAGGGCGGCCGGCCCGTAGGGCTGACAACCTTGCCGCCATCTATGAGCCGATTGTCTAGAAAATGTGGGAGCCTCAACATCTCACAACGCTATGGGCCTCCAGGGCCTGTTACAGGGATAGCTTTACTTGAGTCTGCGAATATTCGTAATATTTTTATGTGGAAGTGTGAAGAATAATATTGTGGCATGTAGACACAACTCTAGGAAATGCCCGCAATACGCGCGTGCAACAATAGAAAAGGTATTGCAAGAAGTGTTTTCTATGTGATCCGCACCATGCCCATTGCTAGGCAACGGGTCGCTAAACATTCCTGCAGAAGCAGATGCAGGAACAGTAGGACACCTATTGTTAGGTAGCGAACCAATAAACAAGCATTCTTGAAAACAAGACAGTGCATTCTGTGGGGTCCGTGCCGAGGAATTATAAGAGGGCACAGAACAGAGTAGAACGGAGGAGTCAGTTCCACCATGTGGAGGCGGGGTCGAATAACTCCACCGTGACCCTGCGAGTCGTAGGAGGCGACGAAAAAGGAAGTCTCAAATCTGAGACAGTAAAATATGGTCACGAGTCCCAAGGGACTCGGACCCGAATAAGACTGCGCTGACTAGGGCCAGCAGCATATACAAAAGGCAGATCCGTCCTCTCGTCAGAGAAGACGCCCCACAGAAACAAGACCGTAACGGTCAAACGGTAATAATTAATATCTGGTCATGAGCCCCAAATGGGGCTCGACACCAAGATTTACTGACTGACTGACCGTCAGTCGCAATGTGACTTTGACTTGAGTAGAACGGAGAACGAGAACGAGAATGGAGTGTGTCCTAGTGATTTGTGAAGTGGGTAGATCAGCGGTAGCGCTATAATTGGTTCAGGGTAAGAGAGATCTGAAAGAAGGCGTTAATAAATCCAATCATCCAATCCAGAACTCGTTGTTATTAGTTGCGGAGCCATAAACACGTGACAAGGGACTTTTTCTTTTAATGCTATTGGGGTGGGACTAAGTCCCTTGTACTGCGGCCACTTCTGGCCTATTGTATCAGCCCCAGATGATAGGTGAGGGTGATTGTGGAGCAATTGGTGGAATCAAGATTGGCAGGGGAAACCGAAGCACTTGGAGAAAACCCGCCCCAGCGCCACGTTGTCCACCACAAATCCCACTTGATCAGACTCGAGTTTGAACCGGGTCGCCGCGGTGCGAAGCCAGCGACTGACCGCTTGAGCTATGCCGCGGCCTACAAAGACTTAGTCCCACCCCACTAGCAATAAAGAAATGGTTTCTGGTTGCCTTGAAAGTAAGGTACGCCCAGCTACGGTTGAGCCCTCTTACGTAGACGTTGAGGAGTTGGTGCGCGACTGCAGGACAGTGCGAGCTCTTACGTGCTGTGCGGGCTGCGGGTTTACTCAGCGCATTCATCCCAAATGTGTGACGACTATTAGTAATTGTTATGCTTAGAACTTATGCATATGCACCAAAATTACAAAAGAGAAACGGATTGTGTGCATTTATAGATAAATAAATGTTTGTGGGGGGAGTTATGTGGGTCGTTGGCCTCTTTTGCGTTTTTGAATGATTTAGCTTTCATATTTCGCACATTAACGTCGGTTCTTGTATAAAATATAATGCACTGCTTGTAATTATCACGAGTTAACACGCAATATGAAGGATGCATGTGTGTAGACGGAAAGCTTACAAACGTGTGCGTCTGCTGGTCAGCATACTTACCGTTTTAAACAGCTTGGTACTTTGAAAAAAAAAAATCTGTTAAGGTGCATTATTCTGAGATAAGAAGAAAAGTTGTTCCCGTTGCTTAATTAAGCATCATGTCACGATGACATATGGGAGAATGGAGGTATAGCTCCAAACATATTTACCCTCAGCACTCGTAGATGGAGATGAGTGTTCAGCTACACAGCCCGGCCGCTTTAGGCCCTTGCAACCCGTGATCTAAGCTCTTTACCAACTGAGCTACCGGCCCCTGTGTACATAAAGCGGGATCCGTAAGAGCTCTGTACGATATCCTATCAGCGCGTGTGTGTGTGTGTGTGTGTGGACTTCGTTTGTAAATTCTGAAGGCTTCAGTTTGCTCAGACGTCAGCATCTGCCTGTCTCGCCTTTCCTGTGTACTAACATGCGTAATTGTTGCCGTGGTTACCCATTATTTGGGGTTTCAAATGCAGCAATGCAGCGTTGCAGATTTTGGGTCGAATCGACGCCTAGTCCATGGTTACATCTAAATTCACCAAATGTCTCTGCTACACAGGTACATCTTCAGGTATGATGATTTTCTTAAATTTATGTACTTCACTGTAACATGTTGCCGTTGTTTCTAGCGCATTCTCAACGAAAAGTGAAAAAATTCAACTGCTGCCTATTCCATACCTGTCCGTCTTCCGCACGTAAGGACTCGGGCACCACGAAAGGAATTTCTTCGAAATTTTACATTGCTGCGTGATATTGTCACGATTTATATGTATATATATATGACTATAGACGGGGTATGGACTGGTGAATGGATTTATTGACCAGTTATACACATCGTTCGCAACTGCAAGTAATTGCAGTGCTGTCGCTGGTCTCCACGCTTTACCAATCACTACAGCACCAGCTAAGCCTTTCGCAGCCTGCTGTGCTTTCACAGCCCGTTTCCTTGGAACGGTTTCTAACAGTGAAAATTCTTTAGCTTCATGTGCTCAGGTTCTATCTTCACAGCATCTCTTACAGAACTCAACTCTCAACTGATTATCTCCCAGCCTGACGGCAATTTCACACCGACTTCCTAAACTTCTCTTCACATACTGACATTCAACTGACTCTTCTCTTCACAGCGGGATTTTCAACTCTCAACTGAACTGGATTACCGTCTCCTCTCAGCCTCCCTTGCGGATCTAAACTCAACTGAATTTGTTGCCCCAACTCTTCTTTATAACTACTTTGCACTGACCGAATGGAAAACATCGTTTCCAGCAGTAACTATTTTTGTGGATGCGTGTTTACGGATCCGTTTCTTAGAAACGGGTTGCATATCCCCGTCGTTGTACTGTTGCATGCCTGTATATTGCTGGGGTTACCTAGCAACGGCTGCTGTTTACAAAGTCGCCACTTAGCCAAAGTATGCAGAAGTGTGATATCAGATTGACACATATATTGGACATTTCCTCTATTCTCACTTCGGTTAAGGAAACACAGTGTTTCGGGTCAGAGCTGTACTTCCGTCATCAGGTAAATTTATAAGACCTATGTCGAATCCATTAAACGGAACTAATTGTATCCCCCTGTTCCTTGCTTCCGACATTCACGGTTTCTGTGCCCTGACTGAAACGTCTTGTGTTACCAGCAGACAGATATTAGCTTCAGTTAGAGAAACAAACAGAACCGGCATGACGATGGAAGCAAATCCAGCTTCCGAAACAAAGTGAGACAGTGGGAAAGACGATTTTCTTACCTCGGAGGTGACTAACATCAGTTTGTTGACACGTTCCAATTCTGGTGAAAATCGGACAGCAGTGATGGACAGTCCACGTGAAGCCCTGCACGGATCTTGAGACTGGATTGCGCTAAAGTAGCCAAGTATACGCCGGAGGAAAGCTTGTTGAAGAGAGAAACAAACACGTTTTGTTTCACATACACTTTTTCGTTAAATCCTGCGTTTTAGGTACAGTAAGGTGGAGGTAAAGTTGCCCCTGTGCTTACCTAATTAAGCACTACTCCATGAAGGCGTATGGGGGAGTGGATGTTTAGCTCCACATTTTCTTGACCTCAGCACTAGCTAGAAGTGAGTGGTCAGCATCACGCCCCGGCCGCGTTACCCACGGGGAAACAGCCCCTGGTGCCCATTGGATAGGTGGTTGGGTGGGCCCCAGAGCTGGTCTGGACGACATGGAGAAGAAGACATTCTTGACGCTAGCGGGACTCGAACTCTGACGCCCCGGTCGTCCAGCCCGTAGCCAGTCGCTATACCGACTGCCCTATCCCGGTTCCTCTTTTATAGTAATATAGTACATAGTAATGAAACAAATTGGACACATCTTACTAAAGCTGTTACGTTATGCCTTGTGGACCCTGGCCGCTTTTTTCAGCTTCTTAATCTACACAGAGTCGGTGGGATTCCTTGGGCGGGAGATCAGCCCGTCACAAAGCATCTACCTATACACAGCGCGTAAACGCAGAAAAAATGCACACACACACACACACACATCCATGCCTAGAGTGGGATTCGAACCCATAATCACGATGTTTGAGCGCGCGAAGGCGGTTCATGCCTTAGACCGCGCGGCCATTGTGATTGGCTGTCATGCAGAAATCTGTGCCGTCCTGTGCTGTAGCAGACGGGATGTATGTTCGGACAACTGGACAACTGGACAGCTGGACAGCTGGACAGCCTGCGTAGTATTCTATGCAACACAGTAACTTATGATGAATTTCTTTCGCGAAGTTAGTATACATATCACGAGTGAAGAATGAAATAAAGTTCTTGTATCAAACAAAAACAAACTCCGTGGCTTGTAGTCCGCAAGCGATCTATACAGACCGAGCGACCGCCGCTTATCGGCGAAGTTAGTGCCAACTTTAGCGTATAGAGGGTGTCGCGTGGTCAGCGCAACGGATCCCCACGGCCGTTAATTTCGGGTTTCTAGACCGAAAGTTCTTGTATCATCTGATTAAATTTGAGAAATATTTAAATTAGTTTTTAACGTTCGATATTCAATTCATTTTAATTGGTACTAACCCCTGTAGGTAAGTGATGCAGTGAAGCAGCTTACAACATAAGATATACCTGAGGATGGCCACATGAGGTCGAAACACGTTGCATGAAGAACGAAAGAAGTGAATGGAATACGAGAGTATGTGCTGCCTTATGCGGAAACTGATAGCATTATCCCCACATTGTGACATGCCCCTAAATCAGCACATGGCTGCTGCATGATACTGTCCCACACTTAACCGAAATGTAATCGCCTTTGCATGAAGCTCACATAACTAAGCTCGTGGCTATTTTAACGGCACTCTTTTTTCCCTTGGCACTACAGCCCCAGTGGGCCTAGGCCTACCTCCATGAACTTCTCCGTTCACTTCGGTTTTTCTAGATCTTACACATACTGTAGGACTCCTTGGGTGGGTGATCAGCTCGTCGCAAGGCCTCTACTTGTACATAAACACAGAAGCATACATGCCCTGAGTGGGTTTCGAACCCATGATCCCGGCATCCGAGCGAGCGAAGACAGTGCATGCCTTAGACCGCTCGGCTACCGTGACCGGCATTTTAACGGCACTTACCCTACGTTTACCCGAAAGTTGCTTTTTTCACATGGAACACACAGACCGGTATCTAGTGCCTTGTTTGTAGGCATTGACCCTTAATTAACAGGTTGCCTAAGTAATGCCACCCTCTCCAGACTAACAAATTGCCTGATTTATGGTACTACCCCCAAATTAACCTGAAAATAATGGACTGAAAATGTGAGTGAGAACAGCAGGTCCGACGGACGACGCTCGAGCCGGCCGCTTCCCGCGAGCTCCTGCAGTGTATCAGAGTAACGTCTGTTTCGGGTCGAACTCTGGACAGCCCTGTGAGTGCGCCGTGCCAGCGACCGCGAGCCGAGAGAGACAGAGAGCGTGCGAGTTTGCTGAACCCTCCTCTGATGGCAGTAGTCGATATTAGCGGGAGGGTGACGTCATGCCGCAGAACTAGCAGCGAGGCCGAAGAAACTAACTTACGTCGAGAGAAGGCCTTATCCTGAGCAAAAATACTCGTCCTTCGCCCGGGCAATGAAACACTTATGGGGAAGTGGAGGTATAGCTCCTCGCTTTCTTGATTTCAACACTATATGTAGAAGAGAGGTCAGCTTCACGTCCCGGCAGGTTTAACACCCGTATAAGGGGCCCCCTGTGTCCAGTTATAGAAGGAATGTTGGGCTTCTCAGCTGGACGCGGTGCTGTAAATCGAAACACAATCGTACGCTCTTGCAGCCTAGTCACTATACTGACTGAGCTATCGCAGATAATTTAATAGCCGAAAAAGTTTAAAGAAGCAATAGTACTTAAAGTTACTTCTTAAATTGGGCCGCGCCATAGCTCAAGCGGTTAGTCGCTGGCTTCCCACCGCGGCGGCACGGGTTCGATCCCGGGGGCTGGTCAGGTGGGATTTGTGTTGGACAAAGTGGCGCTGGGGCAGGTTTTCTCCGAGTACTTCGGTTTGCCCTGCCAATCTTCATTCCACCAATTGCTCCACAATCACCCTCACCTATCATCTGGGGCTGGTACAATAGGCCAGAAGTGGCCGCAGTACAAGGGACTTAGTCCAACCCCACTAGCAACAACAAAAAAATTACTTCATAAATTACTGTAAATAAATTATTTAGATGTAGAAATAAACGTCAGAAATAAGACTCGCGCATCGTTTTAACAACCGTGGTTACCGTACATATTTGCACGACTACAACTTAATATTTGTGGAGTTTCTGGGGAGAAGCAGTACATTTGACAGGTCTATCTTACTCTCTAACACACCTTCACCAGAAGGGCAAATGGGCATTGCCTGGGAACTTTCAAAGCCGAAAAGTTTTCCTGCTCCCTCCTCTCTCTTCCTCTCTCTTCCTCTCTCTATAGGCGATCATGTATAAGATTCAACTCGCTGAACAAAAATGCAAGTTCGGTTAAAATATTCTCAGGTAGGACAAAAGGGCGTTCGTCTTGACCTGACCTCTATGTTGCGTGTGGTGAGAAGAGAAGGGGAATGCCCCAAGACGTAACTGAGGGAGGGTGACGCACAGTAGCTAATGCCCTATACTACAGCCCTTAACACCGGTTGCAATGCACTGTGCGGACGCACCCTCACAGAATAGAATCAAGTTACGATGCATGAATTCACTCGAACATCTGAAGCTTTCCGTTAAGGATTGCGCAATAAATCATTATGAAATACTCCACAAGAGAACTGAACTAACGCCATCCTGTAGCTAGGGATACAACTCATCAAAGAGTCGCTGCGCACGCCCACGGAAGTTGTACTGAAACTGGGAGTCCCGAGCGAGTAGACATACCTTCCTGACATCTGTTGATGGAAGCATACCCGACTGTAATGTTAATTGCAACACACTAGCGCCAGAAACCTTTAGATATAGTGATGAATGTTACAGGATTTCCCTTGTCAAAATATCCCTCCCAAGGCCTTTACCACTAGATCAAATTCTTCCACTAACTAAAGGCATCCCTGTAACAGGCCGTGAAGGCCCATAAGGTTGTGAGACGTTGAGGTTCCCACATTTTCTAGACAATCGGGTCGTAGATGGCGGTAAGGTTGTCAGCCTTACGCGCCGTCCACCCTTTACCCCCAAGAATATTCCTGGTAGTCATTTCTGTTAGAGACTGAGTCGACCCCAGGGCCATAGTGAGGCTGGAACGATTAGGTAAATTGAAAAAATCCACCTCATCGGGATTCGATCCCGCGACCTTCCGGCTTGTAGCATAGTGCCTCAACCAACTACGCTACCGCGTTCCCCCTCCATTACACCGTTCGGGAGATATTAATAAAAATGTATTGAAACTTTGCTTTAGAGCCTCTCTACACATACAGTAAGCTATAACATGTTCCTGTACAGTCGGGGAAATTAGTTCTGCACACTGTTGCAGGCCCCTATCAGGCTGTTCGGTGTCAGCAGAAACCTAAATAGCTTTACACCCTCTCTGCACCTACAGTAAGCTGTAACGTGTTCCTGTACAGTTTTTCACACTGTTGCAGGTCCCTATCAGGCTGTACAGTGACAGCAGGAACCTAAATAGCTTTACAGCCTCTCTACACCTACAGTAAGCTATAACATGCCGTCCGTCTCGAATGAGGTTTTTCGTGGTGTTCGTCAGTCTAGCTTGGCTTGCCGCCTGTTTTTGCTGGTTTCTTGCTTGGCTCACAATTCGATCCAAAATATGGAGACAATATGATCCTCCGAAACGTCAGGATCGAAGCACAATAGACGACTGTAGGTCGCGGTGCAAGGGTCGAGGAGGCTTACCCCTCATACCTTCATTCATTCATTCAACGTCAGGATCTCTCCGAATTACACGGTGTTACAACTCAGGAGACAACACTCTTCATTGAAACTGTTATTTTACTAAATATGTCGATTTAACGCTCAATAGGACAATAAGGTGGTACAAGTGAGGCGAGACACTTCCTGCTCTGAGGCTAAGAATAACAGACTCTGGGAAGTGTTCCTCAGCGTGTGCGCCGCGGGCCAGCAGAATCTGAACAATATATTATTTTTTATGTATGATGGTCTATATAACAATTGCTCGAAAGTACATAGCGCCGAAATGAAGTGCTGATTAGTGTGTAACGAATTGCAAAGGACGTGAAAGGATAATTTGAGGTACTATTGTGGCTTTTGCTTGCAGGAACCGAAGAAAACCACGGACCTGAGTCTGAATAGTCTGTCTGTTGACCAAGTTTCGAACCAATCACCTGCTGAAAACATGTGACAAACGTTAGGTCACGAGCTAACTTACTTAGGGCTGGCCGAGTCTAGTGTTGTTCGTTGTGTGATGTCTGCAAATGCGAGGTGAAGCGACTGAGAGCAGTTTTGCGCTCACTAAGCTCCGTCACAGGAGAGTGCAGGATTTGTTTATAATATAACGTCAATACAGTGAAGTCAACTGCACTTTCTTCAGGCAGTCAGTAATTACTCTAACCATAAGGAACTCCATGTTCTTATCATTATCATTATAATTACTGGACAAGAATGTCCATCAAATTCAGTACAAATGCCCAGTTAAATCCAGTTTACACCATCTTCGTCATATTTTTGTAGTACTTCTTGTCTCTCGCACATTTATTGTGCATAACCTGCAGAATCTGCAGTAAATGTTTATGTTCAATAAGTACTGGCTCGTGAATGAGTTATGCGCAGTGGTGTAACTCACATATTCTATTTGTTCACTTAGGTGTAATTTTAATTCTTGGACTAGGACTTTACTCAGGTCTGTCTGGTAAGGTTAGGACGGTGTATCGTTTCAGCCCGTGTATAGTTTCGCTATTGTCTAGTAGGGTCACTGCTAGTGCAATCGTGTGGTTTCATGATTTTCTGTATTCCGCCTTTTTATTTCACTGAGCACTGTGTTCATTTGTAGATCTTGTGGTTGTTTAATATATATTTTAGTGCTGAAAGTTTGAAACTATCCCAGCACTACTTGAAAGAGAAGCGAAGTAAGGAAACGCATGTGGAGATGCCCAAACACAGGACTTTGCATATGCATGGTAGTTTTCTTTGGGGGAGGGATGAGACTGAGCCCACTTGGTACGTCGGCCACTACTGGCCTATTGTACCAGCCTCGGATGTTAGATGAGTGTGGAACAGCCGGTGAAGTGAGAATTGGCAGGGGAAACCGAAGTACTAGGAGAAAATCTGCCTAAGTGTCACTTTGTCCACCACAAATCCCACACAACATGACCTGGTTTCGACCCCGGGTCTGGTCAAGTGGGATTTGTGGTGAACAAAGTGGCGCTGGGGCAGGTTTTCTCCGAGTACTTCGGTTTCCCCTGCCAATCTTCATTCCACCAATTGCTCCACAATCACCCTCACCTAACATCTGGGGCTGGTACAATAGGCCAGAAGTGGCCGCAGTAAAAGGGACTTAGTCCCACCCCACTAGCATTAAAACAAGCGCTATGGCCTAGCCAGTAGTCAGGGAAACAAATATGGTGGCTCCCCAATTCACATCTAAACAACACGGAAATACTCAGTTCCTACGTCACAGGGAGCAGCATTAATCATTACAAAGATACTGTGCCAGGAAGCAAACGCTGTTGTTCTCAGAACCATGCGAAACTTGAAAAACTGTGTGGGTAAATGTTGTGGCTCATATAGTTAAGCAGAAAGCAGGTTTGAAATCTCCATGGCGGACAGATAAGATACGACTAACCTTTTGTGTCCTCCCTCGTGCATGGCTTCATACCCCTGACCTCAATGCTCGGTGTCTCATGCGTTTTATTATAGAAATCCAGTCGAATCGCTCAGTGCTTGCACCAACCACGGTTACATGGTAATCCGACCTCCTATGAAGTTAGTGAGACCTGTGCTGGCAACTTCTCGTCAAGATAAAGCAAATTGAGTCTACACCTTGTTTTGCTCAATCTGAGGAAGTGGTTGTGGCATATTTTAACCGTTTGGAGAACTGTGGGTTTACTTGTATACAACATCGAAACACGCTTTATTTTGCCTGCACAGTGTACTTCTGTGTTCTTTGCGCGTCTCCCAGTAAACAGTGATTATTATCGCTAATAGAATCAACCAGTTGTTCTTTGTAATGGATAGGAAGTGTGTTTTCTGTGAAGTAGTAACAGAATTTGCAATTCTCATTTCAATGAGTATCACTCTACAAAGGTACCACTAAGCTCACCCGCTGAGGTTCCGTGCAGCCTTGCAAGAATCTGGGCCATGTGACGTCACACTGCCACATTCTTCAAAAGGGGCCCTCTGTATGGGGGTGCCTATCTGGCTGTTCACATTTACAATAAACAAGACGGACAAAGGATACTCATTTCGACTTACGCCGGATTAATTAAGATGATCTGATTTAACCTGGTTCTCAGTTCGATGCCTGATGTTCTCGCAGCTGTGTATATTACGACTCTGGTCTTGTGGAACGTAGCGCCATGTAATTAACGTGCAGGAGGGACCTCCTCACTGAAGGTGGATGCAGAAGTTTTCTCCGAAACGTCGAAACCTATCTAACAGACCATACAGCGTCACTCTGCACGCGGCAGAAATTTTGTGATTCTTGGATAATTTCACGACTTTTTTCAGCTGCAGAAGTGATGACACAGCGAATGTTGTTAGCTTCACGCACCTCCCGCTTTACCCCCGGTACCCACTGTATAGGAGGCTGGGTGGGCAACAGAGCCGGTTTGGACATTGAGGAGAAGAGAAAATTCTTGATCCTACCGGGATTCGAACTACGACCCCTTGGTCGTCCCGTCCGTAGCCAGCCCGACTCTGAACTCAATTCGAGTCCGCTCCGCTGTACTCAACTGCACTGCACTCACTGACTAAACTGAACTGGGACAAAGGCAATATAGGCGGGATCAGTATTTCAGTAATTGGTTCCTCACAGAAATGAAATAGAACGATAGGAAGAGTAGGCATGAACCTGCGGGACCGGAAGTCTGCGCAGCTCTGAGTTCTACACGGAAGTCCTTGCTGTGGCCCTCCTTGAAGCACGTTCTGTTCCGTCGGTCTAACTGATCGACTCGTGTGCTTCGGAGAGCCCAGGTTTGAATCTGGCTCGGAAGCTGAATATCCTGGCCGTTGTTTTATCATTCGCTCTAGACAAGAACTGAACATCGCGGTCGAATGACCCGCATTTCCGCTTCATATCTGAAAGACCTGAGGTTCATATCTGAGGTTTCTAGAGATTTCTCTCACAGCCTCCAGGCAAATTCTGTGTCAGTAGAGGAAACCCTGGTAATTTGAAATGAACGGTCAAGAAGAAATAACACAGTATTTCCTCTGTTGTGTGGCGCAGCGCGGCGGAAAATGTCGAAACTCAGAAATGTACTAAGACGAGTTCTGTTATTTGGTGCCGTCGGAAATAATTTTGTTTGGTTCTGTTTCGCCTTGGAGGATAATATAGCATATTATGGTGGCCTGCTGTTCTATAATACCCACGCTATTAAGGCATCGGTTTAAATAAATCATTTTTCACCCATTACTTAATTACTTACTTACTTACTCATGGAGCTGAGCCCTTCTGGAGGAGCCACCAATTCTGCAGCTACTCAAGAATTTCCCAGCATTTTATGGAACCCGAAGTTTCATCACCGTGTTCACAAGAGCCCTCCACTGGTCCCTATCCTGAGCTAGATCTATCCAATCCAATCCACACCATCCCATCCTATCTCTGTAAGATCCATTCTAATATTGTCCACCCACCTACCCCTTGGTCTTCCCTGTGGTCTCTTTCCTTCTGGCTTTCCCACCAATATCGTATACGTATTCCTCGTCTCTCCCATTCGTGCTAGATGACCTGATCACCTCATCCTCTTTGACGTGATCATTCTAATTATACTTAGAGCAGAGTAAAGCGGCCTCCGTAGTCTAGAGGTAACGTTTCAACCTCATGAATCGTAGTACGCGGGTTCAAATACCTGGCGGAGGTCGTCGAATTTTTAAGGGCGGAAAAATTCAGGGAACAAGTCCTCCGGGAGGGACTTTAAGCTGTGTGTCCCGTGTCATAGCTTAACGGCACGTAAAAGAACCTCATATCTCGAAAGGAGGTCACTGAGCCAAATTAACGGACGTTTCCCGCCCAACAGCAGTCACTAATACCTCTGGTAGATGGGGGAAGCATCATAGATACCGCTCAAGCTAGTAGAGACCGATCTCGCTGACTGGGCGGGACTGATGGTAAGCACCAGTACCGGTAGGATATAGAGACTGGTAGAATATCATAGAGGGAAGCACAATGGACCAAGACAGGTCTAAGTGCATGGGGAAACCCACCCTCTCCAATAACTAACTAGAGTAGAGTACGAATTGTGAAGCTCCTCATTATGCAGTTTTCTCCCACCTCCTGTCACTTCATCCCTCTTTGGCCCAAATATTCTCCTCAACACCCTGTTTTTTTTATTTCACCTATTACACTCCAGTAATGTTGTTAAATGCAGTAACGGCATAACGATTTTTAAACACATTTACGTTACAGCGCCAGTGACCTCACATTTGCTATATTGCAGGCCATTCCGTCCGCTACACACCTCCTGCACGGAGACTCTGAGAAGGAACGATTCGCCGTGTTTTTGGGAGTAATTCATGTAAAGGAGGGTACATTTTTCTAAGTAAATTGCGACAGTTTTCTTCAGCGGATTATCATTTATAAAGATGTACATAAAAACAGGGCACGTTCCTGTGAATTACTACTGGCCGCAATTGGTTCCTTCCACTTCATCGTTCTTCATACGTACACAGTATTTACGGTTAACATAACATTCTTAGCCTTTCAAAACACAGTGGTTATTATAAGTACCACCTGCTTAATATTAAAGAGTTCCGCATTTTGCTCACACAGCTTATTTATGTGCACGGCATCTCGAAGCGGCAGCAATTATTTCCCTAAACGACTTTTCTTTTGTAACTAAGCTGAATTTTACGTTTATTTTTATTCTATTTTTATATTTAGATAAACCTGAGGCTTCAAAACTTTAAATAACTAAATAACAAATAAGTGTATTAATGCAGGCAAGTGCTGTGGAAGTGCGATTACATTAAAATAGACCGCGACCACTTCCACGTCGTTTCCAGATCGTCAGTCACAGTCATTCTCAGATTCTACGTTGCATAATCTGTCTAAGCTTATCTGAAAGTCCTTCGCTAAATGAACGAAGAAACAAATGCCCCATAAAAGGTGAGACTGTCTCGCTAGGTACGGTGCCGCGTCTCGTTCCCCACGAGATCAGAACCGCAGAAAGTCAGAAGCCGTCAAGGTCACGCCGGATCCCCTACTTGTCATTCTGTACACGGCGCGATAAGTGACCGGAACTCCTCCGTCTGACTATGGGGGGGGGGGTACACAGACGCCAACATTCCCTGTAACACAAATGGACCTAAAGGCTTCACTTAGCAATATTTGAAGCGCGCCCTTATCGTCAAGCTTAAATCATGATGACATGAAATTCGACTAATTCTGGTCGAGAATTCATCGCAAGTGTCGTCGCCCGGTACACAAGCTTTCTCACCATAATTTCTTTCTTCCATATTCCTTTCAGTCCTACATATCAGCGCAAACGTTTTACACCAGCTCCACGAATAACACACACAAATAGTCAATCGTAGACAGTTTCCTCTATACATCATTCTACATTTCACTCTGTTTTTTCCTTTGGTGCTACAGCCCCAATTTGGGCCTCGGCCTACCTCCATGAAACTCTCCGTTTCACTTCGGTCTACTAGATCTTAGACATTCGGTAGGACTCCTTGGGCAGGTTATCAGCTCGTCGCAAGGCCTCTACCTGTACACAAACACAGAAAAACGCACACAAACATCCATGCCCTGAGTGGGATTCGATCCCACGATTCAGGCTTCCTAGCGATTGAAGACCATGCATGCCTTAGACCGCTCGGCTACCCTGACCGGCACTACACTTCACATATCCACACCAAAATGGTATCATTTTACTCAGAGAACAGATTCGAGAAACTGACACTGAAGACTACTCGCTCGTTCGTCACCTACTATGTAATTTATTTACATGAAACTTATTAGCGTTGTTGTGCCAGCCCGAATAGGCATAATGGCAATGACAAATCACATGCTCACAGAATTTGTATACATGAAGAATGGCTAGAAATTTGGTTCGTACCTCGCAGGGAACACGTTGCGTCTGTATCACAGCCCCAGATGTAAGCGGAAGGGCAAGGGCAAGGAAGATCAGAGCCATGGTTAGGAGCACAGGTGGAAAATGGACAGGTCCTTCCAGGACCCACCCCCGCGTGGGTCTCATGAGTACTTTCCCTACAAATTGTCTTCCGATTTGTCTACTCGTCACATGGTACAGACCGGATCTAGGACCCGGATGACGTTTCTTCACGATAAAGCGGCCGGGGCTTGAAGCTGACAATTCACCGTCACCTAGTGCCAATGGTGTAGCTGTACATCCACTCCCCGGACTTCTTCATGGCGTGGCGCTTAATTAATTGCAGGGGAGAGTTTTTCTTTTTGTATTTATATGTACATGCTTACCCATCGCGTTTTTTCCCTTGGCACTAGAGCCCCAGTGGGCCTAGGCCTACCTCCATGAACTTCTCCGTTCACTTCGGTTTTTCTAGATCTTACACATTCGGTAGGACTTCTTGGGCGGGTGATCAGCTCGTCGCAAGGCCTCTGCCTGTAGACAAACACAGAAAAGCGCACACCAAACATCCATGCCCTGAGTGAGATTCGAACCCACGATCCCGGCTTCCGAGCGAGCGAAGACAGTGCATGCCTTAGACCGCTCGGCTACCGTGACCGGCACCCATCTCATACAAGTGAGATAATTCCCGAACAAACAGACTTACACCTGAAGATGGAGGGAGCTGCACGTTCCTCTGAAACGTCGGTATCCGACTACAAGATCACACTCTGAACCATCAAGAATTACATGGCTAGACGATCCTCGTTGGCTGGAAGGCAGGCAATCCCCGCTCCTGCTAGTAGTCCGGAACTGGGGCAGTGCGTCAGGAAAGTGAATCGCTGTTTCGCACAGGAATAATGTTATTATTGGGTGGCTGAATTCTCCAGCAGGCACAAAATGACTAAAATAACAAATATTCACCAATTTTACTGTCTGAAACGAAACATGTAAATATCGGAAGCAGATCATGCTGCAAATATTCGACACATAGATGTTTCGCTCTGTTATACCACTAACGTTTGTCAAAATCATTAAAATAAGAAACAGAAAGCTCCTACACATAACGCCCATCGTAGAAGAACGTCAGATGAATTTATTGAGTGAAGTTACTTTCTTTTGTTTACGTTACAGTGTGTTTCACACGTTTTTGTTTATGTTCGGAAGGGATTTCGGTGGGAGAGTTTCTCTTCGCATGAGAAGCAAAGTAGAGGACATGTGCCTTACTACAAAAATTCAAATGAGCGAAACTTCTGAAAGCGAACCTCCTTCAAGCGACATCTGTCCGTATAAGCCTATGCCTCCACAGAATGAAATATGACAGGCCGTGTTAGCCAGTCTATAGTAGTGTAGACTGTTCCAGTTTGGGCTGAAATCAGAAACCAGTAGCGGACAATTTGTACGAAGGCCTACGTGCGGTATGTTACGCACCTCACCTTTACTTAACGAAATGTTAACGTTGCTTTGTGTGGGTGATTAAGCGACGCTGTCCGTCATTCTGAATTTATAACGTCGAATGAGTGGACGAATGAAAGTAATCATTTGGAGAGGATGTGGAAGGAAGTGGTCGTGGACTACTATAAGTCAATAACTTGACATGTATGTGTAGGGACTAAGGAAGAAAGAAGAAGAGACTCAGAGCAGCTGGTGTCGAGAGCGAGAATTGAAGCGGGCACCTCCCGAATAAAAATCAGAAGCATCGACGCTTGAGCTAACGTCAATGAATAGAAACAGTTGCTTCCTGTGTTATTTATGCTTCTGAGTCGTTTGGTCTTTTCAGACAGTGCGCCATTGCTCTCAGATGTCGGTTGCAAGCGCAGATTTCAGAACCCTCTAACTGCCACCTCACACCGCCGTAATATCTGGGCTGATGAGAATATTTTTTTCTGCTCTAAGATAGTGGTCTTGTGGGCTGTGACATCGTGTGGCTTTGTAGGCGGATTCTGAACACACTACTCCATTTCCCCCTATGACAAAAACCAGCGTACCCCTAAAAGGGTCGTTCTTTTGTCCTATTCTTCCCATTGGTTCAGACAGGGTTGTTTTCCTTATCCCCTCTCCTTGGGTGTCAGGTCTCTTTCACTTAACTTGTGCACGTAAAACTATGTGCTTCTTCCTATCTTACATATTGCAACGCTCAAGATGTGGGCAGCATGTTTCTCCGAAACGCCTGTAAGCTCCCATAAATCTGCAGGTTGTCTCAGTCTTAACAGCCGCTGATGAAGTGCACCTGGGAATGCGCAGGGATAGGAGATCAGAGGGCTCGTTGCTACGCATCTTGTTGAGATGGGATTGGCAATCGCTTCTCTAAATTTGGCAAGTAACTAACTGTTTATGCCATCAATGAGATGCGCTCAATTACAGTCTTCTGGGACACAGTGCCGGCTAGATGGGTGCCAAACTACACGGCGTCATAGCTTAGAATTCCATACTGCAAATGTACACTGCTCTATCTCACGTCTGCTTCCTCTGCGACATCTGGCGACACGCGGCGAATTGTAAGAAGATTAATTGTAAGGTTTGTGGAAAGAGGCGGTCAACCAAAACCATGAAAAACCTGTCAGAATAGCGGATGTACCGATCGAGATTCGAACTCAGTACCTCCCGAGTACGCTCCTGCTGAAGAACTGGACAAGTACAGTGTGCATGGTTTAAGCGGTCTGTTGAAAGGCAGTACAATCCCACGTTAAGAACCGTTTGAACTAACATGGCGCCGAGCACGGTGGCCACACAGTCCAAGGCAGGAGCGGTCTTCGCTCGCTTGAATTCTGGGATCATGGGATCGAATCCCACTCAGGGCATGGATGTCTATGTGCGTTTATAATGTGTTTGTGTTCTTCTGTGTGTAGGTAGCGGCCTTCCGACGGGCTGATCCCACGTCCAGGGAGTTCTGCCGACTATGTGTAGGATTACGAAATTGAAACAGAGACCAGGGCCCAACAAACGGCTGTAGAGCCATCGAATGAATGAATGAACTAATATGGGATTCAGGCCGCGACATAGCTCAAGCGGTTAGTCGCTGGCTTCCCACCGCGGCGGCCCGGGTTCTATCCCGGGTCTGTCCAGGTGGGATCTGTTGTGGACAAAGTGGCGCTGGGGCAGGTTTTCTCCGAGTACTTCGGTTTCCCCTGCCAATCTTCATTCCACCAATTGCTCCACAATCCCCCTCACCTATCATCTGGGGCTGGTAAAATAGGCCAGATGTGGCCACAGTACAAGGGATTAGTCCCACCCCACTAGCATTAAAAAAAATGGGATTCAAAGCTTGGGTCTCGTGTAAGACATATTTTTGCTGTGCTTTTTGCATCCAGAATTCTGGACACCTGAAACATCTGTCCCACATTTGTGCTTGAGAATGTGGGCCTTTGGATGGTTCAGCTAGACCAAAGGTGCGCGCACTTGCTGTCCGAAGTGTTTGATTGAGGATTGCAATGTTCGCGGGGCCGGAAATTATTTCCAATAAGATAAATGAAAGTTTACTGCTGTGGAGGGCACGCGGTGGTGTAGTTGGTTGAGGTACCACGCTACAAGTCGACAGGTAGCAGGTTCGATTCCCAATGAGATTATTTGATATTTCAGTTCACCCAATCCTTCCAGCCGCACTCTGGCCCTGGAGTCGACTCAGCCTCTAACAGAAATGAGTACCAGGAATCTTTGAATGCCTCACTTGGTGCACTTGATGCAAAGGCCCGCTGTTTGCACACCCCTGAGCTGGACAGAAACGATTGCGGACTGACTCAGCTCTTCGTATTATTTGTCATTCGTGACTGGTGGACAGTGGTTCAGATCGGACCGGAGTTACCAGTCTTCACTAAACTAATTTGTTTCCCTTACTTTCGTCAGAACAACGTCCCTGACATGGGCAGGAGGGGGTGGCCAAGGGACCAGCTATCTTGACTGAGGTCTCTCCTGGCCTTCGGAGCTCATACAGGCAAATTCCGGCTAGTATCTTAAATTAAGCCACAACCGCTTCCTTTCACATCCCTTCCCATTCAGTATCCAGTATCCAGTGATCATGCAGCCACTTGACACTATGTCATCTGAGCAATGGAAAACATTGTAACGTAAACGAGTAAAAAGCAGCAATGGGGCATAATCCTTAGGCAGAGTAGTCCGTGCAATAGTGCTAACGAGATGTCAGGTTTCAATCTGGATTCGAACCGCTGACTGCATCGGACGTCACTCGCACCCAGCCATACCGCATGTTACACCAAATGTTCCGGTAACGGTTAATCGGCACATTATTGAAGTAATGCTTCGTTAAGAGTTAACAGTATTTGGTGTCGACAAGAATTTTGTCGATTAGTTTTCTTTTATTTTTTCTCCTTCCTATTTTTTTTGTAAAGCGTTCACTGACCTGGGTTACTAAAGAGTTGTGCGCATGTGCGCAGACCAGTTGCGCATTCGTCGTACAGACAACATCGAGAACGTTGAGGCAGGTCAGAACTCAGTGCAAGATCCGAGTGCATATCTCATTGTTCTTACGCTGGCTCTTAACAAGTCAATTTGAAACCAATTATAATTTAGACTGGAAATTATAGTTTCAGTGTCGTAACGTGATTATCTGTCGATTATGCGTAATGTGATTACTGTCTTATGTAAGTGCTCTTTGAATTTCTGACGAATGTGAGGATGTGTATACGTGGTGAAGGAGCGTTACGTAAGCTCAAGGTTTGTCGCGTAAGGAACGGGTTTCTTTATGGAGCTACGTCCATAATTCGTAGTGTTCACTACAGGGGACTCAGAAATCGTATTCTGGGCTTTTAGGCGAAATAATACGCACGCATAAGCCAAGCAATATGGGCGGTAATTAGGCGTAGTCTCGATTCACGAAGGTGCTATTGGAAACCTGCAACGGGAAGAAATAGTGGGTGAGGCTCGAGGCCAGCGCAGCGGCATCTATGCAGATTACTGTCTTGTAATTACCAACGTTTCGGAGGAAATTACTGCTTCCATCTTCAGGTTAACAAGGTAAGGTGGAAAATGGAAAGTAGACGATGAAAAATAAAGCCAGTGTTCCAAGAATTACTTCCCAGAAAATGATGAACTGAGAATATTATTTAAGGATTAAGTCAGCCTACGGCAATGTCATTTGCTTTCCTAATGTACTGCGTTTGTCAGCGTACTGGAATATAGAAACGTGTTCGGACGAAAAAGAAAACGAATGTTAACTTTATGCAGGAATATCGTGTGGACTTGAGCTGGAACAAAGACTAAGCGAGTATTCAGCTTTTGAAAACTAAGTTTATCACTTTAAAAATTGAGTTTCTACTTTACAGAAAACACACTGTTTATCACAAAGACCAGTCAGTAAATGAAGTTTAAGGAAATAATCGCTCTTTATTCCGAAACCCATTGACACCCTCTGCTACGAAAAGGTTATATTTCCATTTTATCATAAGACTTGTGGTACATATAATTACCAGCGTGTCTCAAATGGATGAAATGGATTTTTGGGAAACATGTTATGCACTGAATTACTGGGTTTTTTACTTTTTCCATCGTCCGGAATTCTATGTAATAGAAGACACGACGTTTCGAAACTGGATCTGTTTTCGTCTTCAGTTTCTGAAACGTCGTGTCTTCTATTACCTAGAATTCCGGACGATGGAAAACGTAAAAAAACCCAGTCATTTTGTGTGTCATCCACCACCGTCAGAACCCTTGAGAAACTACATGTTATTCACTGGCTTGACGCAGCTGAGGCCGGACTTGGGGGTAAACGTGATGAATCTTCGGGTTCCATATCAAGAAGTCAAGTACTCACATCTGTTAACTCCAGTTTAAATTCTAGCATACTTGTTTCAGTAAGAACCGTAACTTTTGTTTTGTTTCCACATGAAAGTAATGAAAGAAGCCATGTACAATATCACTTTAACATTTACGTAGCAGTTCCTGTTTGTTCGCGTGAATTGAAAATGAATTTTCCTCTCTGTTGCATGGGTAGGACATGCAGCACGCAGGAGAGAAGTACATTCAGAGTTATGGCAGAACAGTCTGAAGGAAGTAGGCCACTATGAATATATAGACGCAGTTGGGATGATAATATTAAAATGGATGGTTGGAGATTGTGAGTTCGATTACTTTGTCCCTGAACAGGGAATAGTGCGGCCTCTTGTGTGCACTGCAGTGAACCTTCGATTTTCGAAATGAACAACCGTTAGCTTCTCAAGAAGACTTAGCTGTATGGAGTCTTTGTGCTGTTGTATTGTATTGCAGTTAAAGTTACTCGTTCACATGTGTTTTAACGGGAGTTACAATCACACATATAAAAGACCTTGAGCCTTTTCTTTGTCTCGCTTGGAATTGATTCTACGAGGCGAAATTGGATTCGTTACATAACAAGGTAGACTGTCGACCGCTATTCAGCTATTTCTGGCACAACACCTACAGCAGAGTGTGTAGGCAGCACATCACACACAAGTGTTGTGTGGGTTGTGTACTTTCACGGCGAGCACGTCGTGTGGCTAAGACAATGCCGGTATCGTTACTGCTTGTTCGCGTAACGTAAATATAGCGACCTCTAATATTTATCAGAGTTTTGAACTTGAGATCCAGGTTCGAACCTAATTTATTATTCCGAGTCCTTATTTCTTAAGTAGTATGGGATCAGTAGTGCCCCAGTCGTGCTGGCAGACAGGAGAATTTGGGTTCTATTCCTGGCGGGGTCAGAAGCTTACAGATAGACTCTAGGGCCTTCAGACCCTTCTGTCCAATAGGTCCCGTGGGCTCTTACCTCGAGGCAAGACGACCGGAGCGTGAAGTGCCGAGGCTAAGACTGCTTGCAGTTACGGCGCTCCTACTCTACATGTCTGAAGATCGTGGTATTGATGGAAAGAGAGAATTTCATCCATTACTATTTGCTTTACGAGCGTAGGAGTCCATGCGCTTCATCCAAGCATCACCAGTGGAGACGTGGGGGAGTGGAGGTATAGCTCCATACAGTCTTAACCTCGGAACTAAAGGGAGGAGGCAAATTTCATACCCCGTCCGGCTTATCCATAGCGAAGCAGTCTCTAAAACTCCTTTTATAAGAGATCAGGTGGACTGCAGAAAGTTTTAAAGCCGAGGGCAACAGAGAAATTTATGCCCTCCCACGAATCGAATAAGTTCATTCGGAGCCTGGTCTAGTCCTCATACTGAAAAATTCAGGTTCAGAGATTCTTATACGTGTATACAAATTGCTGTGGTGTGTTTGATAAAGGACTTGTTTAGGATTGAGAATAATGTGTGGTAACGCGGGGGATTTGGAGAGTCGTCATGTAAGTTGAGTATTGCTTCCTCTTCGGAGAAGTGCTCTTTGGTTTCAAGAGTATTTATTTCCGACGTCGGTCTTCCGTCACCGATCTATGGAACTATCAAGTTCGTAGGTAAACTTAGCCTTATGAATTAGCATAACTTGGTTTTATACATTACTGCATTTTAACATTAAAAATGTTAGATATCGAGATAAATTTATCGATAGTCACAGAACGTGTGTCAGCCTGCACACCGGTAGATGGGCCAGGCTCTCACCTCACCACGGCTCCATGTTTATGCTGAATTAATTCTCCCGCCTTGTCACTTTCTTTTGCTGAAGTAACCTTGGTAACGTGGTAGCAGTGACCCCTTTACAGTACCACGTGACCTACTACGAGCTGAGACTCCCCCACTTTCCTTCTGAAGTAAACTTAAAAAAGAAGCAGAGCGAATTAGCAAATTGGGCAAATTATTTTGAGTTTAGAGGGATTTTCGAATTACATCGTTAACTGCCAGAATGAAATTTTGGGACTTCGCTCTTTATTTGTAAAAATTATTTTTTGTAAAATAGTGCTGTTGGCCTACCGTTATGTTCGACTTACAAGAGTGCTCTAAACACCATGTTAAATATGCCAACTGGGTAAACACAGTAACACTTACACGTGATTAATGCAGTAGTCTCTTCGAATATCAGCTGAGACACCGGCAAGTCTGATTACGCTCGTATTCATCTTCAGTCCCTATACGCTAATGCTGGGGTAGTCTCGAATAGGCCACGACCACTTCCTTAGAAATCCCTTTTTAATCATCGTCCATCAATCGTCCTTCAATTCTACGCTACGTATTCTAGTTATTCTATATTCTATGTATACGATATATATACTCTATATTCTATGTATAGCGAAGTAAAATAACAATTTTTAAGTGCTGAATTGGCGTTATGTAGTTAGGAATTGCAGGTCACAGATAAATAATGTCAGATGATGGAGTGACTACAGACGGGGTTTGAATCGGTAATTGGATTTATTGGGCTCTTTGATACAGCGCGTGACTACACTTTACATTTCACTATCATACACACGCTAGTGTCCACAGTCATTAATTCACTGCCGGTGTTTAGTAGCGGCTTCTAACTGCGGACATTCCCCTTCTTCTGAGTTCCCGAACTGTCCCCAGCCTCAGCTACCAGCTTCTCACAACAACTCACGAGGACTGAACCGCAGTAGTTACCTGACTAACTCACCAATCAACTACTCTTGACTTCACTTGACTGACTGACTGACTGACTGAACTCAAAGTCAAAGTTATGTTACGGCCGACGATCAATCGGTGTCAGGCATCCATCTGGGGCTTACGATCAGAATTTTATTACTCTCACACAATTGTGGAGCGCTCTCTCTGACAAGAGGTCTGCCGTTAACAATTGCTGCTGGTCTTCGCCAGCGCAGTCATTCTCTGGCCCGAGTCCCGCGGGAATCGTGACCATAATTTACTGTCTTAGATTCAAGGCTCCCCCAACCTGGAGGGCCGGGTCCCCATATTTATATCCCCCAGGAACAGGGTGGCCCGGTTATACCCCCAGGCACTGGGTTCCCTTTTCGTCGCTTCCTACGACTCGCAGGGCTATGGTGGAGGTATCCGAACCCGCCTCCACTTTGGGTACTTCACTCTGCCGTGCCTTGGGCCCCTGACTAAACACTAAACTTGTCCTACTTATAAGATCTCGGTACGGATCTCGTAGAAACACCGTTCTTCTGTTACATTAGAGTCTGCTGGGGTGCACACATTATCGCTAGGCTGCCGTTGCCTAGCAACGGCCATTGTATAGCTGCTTCTTTCGTGGTCTTTGCCTAATAACGGGTGTACATGTCTCAATTTTATTCTATGAGCGACATCCAACTACTACTGCCTTCCTGGATTTCTTACGACCTGCTTATCTGTTAGTGACTGAGTTGTTATTGAACTGAATGTAGCAAGGAATGGTTCTGCTCGTGAAACCTGGTCTCATGACTGAAGTACGCAGAAACGTTCGCATTTACAGGTCACATATTAGTCGCCGTGCATGGGGAAACCCACCCCCTCACTACTGAATAACTGAGTACAGGTCACATTTCCCTAACTGCTGGCTTTGTGATCTTCAGTATGAACTACAGGATTTCGTGAAAATATTCAAATATTTGGCTTACTTGAGTCGGCTGTGTAACTTACTTCTGTACTGACTGAAACTCATGGAGTTCATTTACGAATCCTTCTGGGAAGCCTACAATTCTGCTTCATGGTAATTCCTTAATTAATCCCCATACTTGAGTAGACTTGTGAAACAATTTTCGTGTGCCTGATGTAACTGACATTCGAGAGCACTGCATGTGGGACTTGACGGCATGCAGTCTGCAGAAACCACACTACACGGCGTCACCTCACAGAATACCACCGTCGTTGGAAAGTCAAGTCACACAAAACTGTCTTCGGTTTTCCTCCCATCCTGATATTATTTTTACTGCCGTGGTAACTGACACTGATTTGCTGTTTTGCAAAGTGGCATTTGGCCTACTGACATGCTAACTGACATTGAACTTTTTTTTTAAATCGTTTATTGGGGGTGGAGTCCAACTGGGTCCACTCGGCACGGCGGCCACTGATTGGCCTATTATAGCCTGCCCCGGGTGATTATGATGATGGAGAATTTGGTGAAATGAAGATTGGCAGGGGAAACCGAAGTACTCGGAGAAAACCCGCCTCAGCGCCCCTTTGTCGACCACAAATCCCATTTGACCATACCCGGGATCGAACCCGGGCCGCCAAGGTGGGAAGCCAGCGACTAACCGCTTGCGCGATGGCGCGGCCTGCAGTTTTATTTAGGGAGACCATCTCCGTAAATTACATAAATTTAAACAAAATAGTTAAGAGCCATTTCCATAAAGTCAACGCTTTTTTCTTTTTCGTTTCTGTTCTACTGGACTTTGCTCGTAGTCACCGGGCAGAACGTCTAACCTTTCAGGCACTAGCGGGGCCAGACAGTAAAGACGGGTAAACTCGTCAAAGTATCGAGATTCAGTATTTTCACAAACACAGTGCATCAGTATTCTAAAGTAAGAATATTCCTTTATGCAAAATCAGAGAAGCACAGGTGAATCCTGATTTGTGGCCCAGGACCTCGTATCTTCTGACCGCCTCGGCCATTTCCGGCCCTAGTCATCCTGAAGAAGTCAGTTTCTGTGGGGTGGGAACGAACAAACTGGCTCAGGCTGTAGCTTTTCGGACATGATTCGAGAGGTACCACTTTCGAATCTCGGACGGGACCCATGCTCTATTGACTGGGGTTAATTTGGTTTCCCTCAATCACTGTAGACAAATACTAAGGCAGTATAGTGGCCATTCCTCAAATTGGGTCACAGTCGGTTTCTTCCACATCCTTCTCAATTCATTATTCACTAATGACCCTTCTATTCAGCGCTATGTAGCCTGAGTGTCCACACATAAATAAATAAACAAATAAATACATTTCTTGATAGAAAGTTATCCAGATAAGAAGGAACTGTACGATGAGTTGAACGTGGGAGTTAATGCCGTTATTTGGCTTCTGTTTATGCTCGTCCTACTTCCTCTAACTCATATTTCCCCTCATTTTCTTATTCTTACTCCTCTTTCTTAGCGGTCTCCTTGTTTTTCATTCTGCTGCTGCTTCCTTCTCCCCTCTGCCTCGTTTTCCTCCACTCCATTCCACTACTTCCTCTTCCCTTTCTGTTGTTCTTCTTCTCCTTTTCATCGCTTTTCACTTTCTTTTTCCACTTATTTTCCTTTTCCTTCATCTGTTTCTCCACGTCGTTTCATCTCTTCTTCCCGGTCCCTTACAATTCAGGATTTATTTCTGACATTATGGAACTAACAGGCAATTTCGTAAGGTCCCTTGGATGGGGGATGGGCCCATTGCAAGACTTCTAGCAGCACGGAACAGCAACACAAGCACTGAAACAAACGTGTACTTACCCCACGCTTATACTTGGATGTTAACTCACGATCTCAGTGTTCGAGCGAGCCTTAGAACACGTGGCCACTCTGATAGGTGAGTCTGGGAATTGAGCGGCAGATGTGGGTTGTAGTCCGCCGACGTGTCGGCTGTAGTCGCCATTCTCTGTGTTCAGCAGCCAGCAGCCTCAGGTAGACACTTCTGAAGCCTTGGACAGAGCAACTGGAAGCACAAACAGACTTGTCATGTTCGGGAGAGTAAATTTCTGTGCTTTAGAAATCGTTCCAGACGAAGCCAGGATGAGTTTCCTAGTACAAATATGACGGGAAACGTCACGGAGCATTTGGCGTACTGTTGGCTAGAAGCGAACACGTGCACTCCTTGATTCTTCTGTCTCCAAGCAAATGCTGAGATGGTTCCCAAGTTGCTACTGCTTTCAGCCCTCTCGATGTAGACTCATAAAAATCAAAATCCTTGTTCAGGAGGCCCCCAGACTTATTTTTACAAATTTTGCGAATTAAAATTAAGTAAAAAATATATTTCTGGGTCCATGCCCACAATGCTTCACAAAACTTACCATTTGATTGAATCAAAAGACTCGCTCAGAGACACCCAGGCCAATGAGCACTGCTCATGCTCGAGTCTGAGGAACCAGACCGCAGGGTTAGTACGTCCGGAAATTGGCGCAGTTGAGAATAGTTTTGGCGCGACGACATAGAGGAGGAAGTGGAGTTCAGATGTCGCTTCAGTAGGCCGCGTGTGTCTTCAGATTAGATAAGGGTCTCAGTTTATGCTTGGTTCCAGGCAAGATAATAAGCGCCCCCCACTCCCCCACCTACTTGCAGATTCACTAGACGCCAAGTCTTCTCTTCAAATGCAGGAACGAGACTGGAAAGCAGAAACATCCATTCCCAGTTCATTGCCGTTGATTTCTTGCGGTCTGGGATGTGTTGCCGTGTGGGCTGCTACAAGTTCACTGAAATTTCAAACTTCAGGGCCCTGAGGGAGAGACAAGCAGAACACTGCGTGGCGCCAATTAATGATATAGGCCCTTAAGGCCACCATTAGGAACTTATTTTTCCGCTGTTCGTGTGAGGGCGGAAGATTCAAATACCATGAGTGTACTTGCTGAGGAATTCTCTCCTGTGATGTTAGTTGAACGTCGGCGATTCTGAACCAGCTGACACGATGAATATGCTCAGGAGACCTGCAATGAGAGACGGCATTTCGGGCACGAATATCAATGGAGATGTTAGCAGTCTCTACCATGGCCACTGACGTAGTTCACTAAGAAGGGAACCAAACAGAGCAGGGTAATGCAGCGGTGATGCTTCTGACTTATGAGGGAGGGGGTACTGGGTTCAAATCTCGGCCAAATTACCAGCTATCCTGACTGAGGTGTTCAGTTTTCCTCAGTCCCTCCAGGCAAGCTCAGGGCTACATCAATTAAGACCACAATCACTTCCTTTCAGACCCTTCTCAATTTATAGTTCATCAGCCATCCTACCTTTTGACACCTTGCAAAATAAACCAAAGAAAGAAGATAGAGCGAACATTTTGGAAATCTTCTGGGGTATAACGCCGTGTAGTCTGTTGGAAGTCAACCGACATTTCGGAGAATCACCTCCATCATGACAGTCGAGAGATAAGCCGAGCAAGATTCAAGCGTGATAGCAGGTGGCAAGCAGAGTAACGGAGTGCGTGGCGTTGTCCCAGAAAGGAGTACTGTTCATAACCACTGCTGTGAGACCGTCAAATCCTACATTTTGGAAATGTTCCTTCCTGTTTGGTGCAGTGGGTAGGTAGCCGCGTGCAGAAAGCTAGACATCACTCCTCAGATAGAGAACATGGCGTCGGGCTAACAAAATGGGGGCCATAGCCAATATCCGGTTTAGAAGCTCCCGTAACATCAACCCTGCAGACGGAGGCGAGGCTTCGAACCTCCTCTCGAAATCCACGACCCATTTGCCCATCTCATCCTCTTTGATCTGATCACAGTAACTTGCCTGAGCTCCTCATTATCTCATCTCTCTTGTGTCCAAACATTCTCCTCAGCACACCCTCAGCAAAGTTACACTTTCGTATGTAGCAAGCAGCTGTCAGGGAATGGTTGCAGCCATTCGGTTCAGATCTGTCTTTCCTTCTTCATTGTAAGAACATCAAGACACTGCAACAAATCTCTGTACAGGAAGCTGTCCCGACACGTGCGGTTCTTATCGTTTCATTGTGACGTCTTTGTAAACAGATAGGCCGTATCTGGTTCGTCCCTCGTGGTGATAAGATTGGGGTGACCCGGCGCATAGTGTGCTATAGGCCCATCCCATCCCCGGCGGCAGGACCACGCTCCAGACCTGGGGATGGCAATTACGTCATCATCCCAGACTTGTTGCATCAGAAGTTCAATTCTCGGCGTCTCCCTTGTAGGGCCGCTTGGAAAGCGCCTTCCTTGCCCGACAATGGAACTACCAGAGTTCGTCTACTCAGGCTTGTGGCATTTTTGTTTGTTTAGGTCCTATTGGATTGTTTGTGTGCTTGAATTGCGATTGGTTAACCCGGGGTACGCGGGAGGCGTGGCCAATGCAACCCAGTATGCTCTGTTACTGGTCCAGTGCCTGTTGCCAACAGCAACGGGGGAGAGACTGCAGGGCGGCCATTTTGGATTTAGACTTTTCCTTACACGCTTGTATATAGCCAGCCTGAACACGTGGCTACGGCGTGCATAATTACTGCCTCTCCCACTGCGCGATGGCTATTCAGAACGAGTTTTATGGGAACTTCGCAACCCCAAAGCAAACAGACGCCATTTTATATCGAGATGTGAAGTTCCCACGGCGAAGGTATTCATATTACCGTCTTCTGAAGTGTGACATCGTGCAGTCTGATAGAAAAGTACCATCGTTAAGGACGAACCTGTTGCCTTCATCTTCAGTGTAGCCGCTTCTACCTTGAAGATAGCACTAACACGTTCCTTCGAAATAATGATGCTTTCGTACAAAACTGTACGGCATGACATAACAGAAGACTGTAATAAATTATTGTTTTTGTCGTGTAATTTATGCCTTAGATAGTCAACTGGCCCACCAGGCCTGTCTTGTTACCTTCATTACGAAAAAGGTTTAGGTCCGTGGCCTAAGTTGCAACCTGAAGTGGCTGGTTCCTCCGAGGGCTCTAAGACCCAGTCACTAAGCCTTGCTAATCGGCCGCGCCATAGCTCAAGCGGTTAGTCGCTGGCTTCCCATCGCGGCTGCCCGGGTTCGATCCCGGGTCTGGTCAAGTGGGATTTGTGGTGGACAAAGTGGCGCTGGGGCAGGTTTTCTCCGAGTACTTCGGTTTCCCCTGCCAATCTTCATTCCACCAACTGCTCCACAATCACCCTCACCTATCATCTGGGGCTGGTACAATAGGCCAGAAGTGGCCGCAGTACAAGGGACTTAGTCCCACCCCTCTAGCAATAAAGAAGAAGTCGAGATATCGAGACAGGCTGCCAGTTCTGTATTGAGTAGTTTCGAAACATTCTACAGACTGCCTCTTTACCGACTGATGTTGAGAAGCTTAACATAACTGTCTTCAGCGGTGTGACGCCATGACAGACGTTTCGGAGAAATGGCATCGTATCCCAGAAGATAGTAAACTTCATAGTCTGAAACCCCAAATTTTAGGAAGGTCATTATTGATTTATTTTTTTAAATAATTAATTTTTGCGGGCTATCTTAATGATTTCATCCATTTAATTTTACAAGTATGATGCCGATTTAAACATTCATTTTTGATGCGGCCTAAAATGTAAGTACGTAATATCCCAGTAGAAAGAATTCTTCGAATCTAGGTCACTTCAGTCTCATTACATTCTCACGGCGCGTTTCGGAGAGATCTACGAAATATTTCGTAGTTTCGTAAAGGAATTCTCCTCAGCATGCATTCTTCCAATTCTTAAGGTTGTATTATCATGCATATGAGTGACTGTTGATGGAGTTTGGGTTGGTGACTGGATTTCCTGCACACTTTAACACACATCTCGTAACTACAAGTAACTATAACAGCCTCACTGGTTTCCACGTTCTGAAGGTCACTGTAACTGTAGCATGCATAAAGTCATCTCAGTCTCCTTTCACTAGCCATTTCCTGGCAACGGATTCCAACAGTGTTATCTCTTCACATCCTTACTTGCTGACGAATATCCCACAACTGACTCATTGCTCCAACTCTCCTGTGAATATCTCGGCACGGACCGCGTAGAAAACACCGCACCTCATTGTTGTAGTTCACTCGTATCCGTAGGAACACGTTTGTTTGCGAAGCTTTAGTCAGCAATTCTCTTGTATATATTTTATCTTGGGGACGTTGCCCAGAAACGGGTCTATATGCTACAGTATTTTCTTCTGTAGCCTGCATTTAAGGAAACAGGGTAGACCGGGTTATGGAAGTAAACTCAGATATATCTAAGTAACAGGCCCTAGTTCGTGTCCAGTCAGCAGAATTGAGGACCTAAAGAGAGCAGGAGCCTTCGAAAAGATGGAAAAGCTCGGATGTTTGGGTACGAGAGTAACACGTTAAGTTCGAATTCATAAATTCCTAAGAAATTTAGGGAACGCCTGCTACCATTTAGCAGAGATTTTTTGTATTCTCGCACGGTCTCTAAAAAATTGGAAACTAAAATAAACACGTTGCAAACTATAATTCTATTTGTTGTTGGGCATAGTTGTGAAACTTGACGTCTCGTGTTAAGGAACTGGGGGTGTTTGAGAACAGGGTGCCAGGGAGAATGTTGTCCTGAAGAGGTTGGGAGTGACTGATGCCCAGAGAAAATTACATTAGGAGGAGCTTCATAATCTGTAGACCTACTCCTCGTCAAATAAGTGATTATTAGGTTGATCAAACGAAGGAGGATGACATGAACTGTGCATATAGCAGGCATGGGATAGATTAAAAAATGCATGCAACGTTTTAATCAGATCCCTATGGTCTTGGATTCTGGCAAACCCTTGAAACCTGTAATGAACTGTTAAGTTTCTTAAAAAGTGTGCAGTTTCTTGAGTATTAGTTTCTCAAGGAGAATTATCCTTCGTGGATCCGTCTGCACTGGAGTAGGTTAGCAAAAGTGTAGACTCATTTTATGGCAGGGCCGCGCCATATCTCAAGCGGTTAGTCGCTGGCTTCCCACTGCGGCGGCCCCGGTTCGATCCCGAAGTCTGGTCAAGTGGGACTTGTGGTGGACAAAGTGGCGCTGGGGCAGGTTTTCTACGAGTACTTCGGTTTCCCCTGCCAATCTTCATTCCACCAATTGCTCCACAATCACCCTCACCTATCATCTGGGGCTGGTACAATAGGCCAGAAGTGGCCGCAGTACAAGGGACTTAGTCCCACCCCACTAGCAATAAAAAAATACTTTATTGCAGATCTGTATGTCAGTGTAACATGACAAGTGGAGCCGTGAAGGGGCTGTGGATCACATGGGCTGTGTCTTCAGTAGCAGAGGAACAAAGTGACTCCAGAAGTAATGGCTGATTCTCAAGGCTGACGAAAATTTCTGTGCGAAGGAACAGCGTCATGTCACTTTTGTGTCAGTCAGCTCACTGGTACTGACTAGTCCCAGATTATATCAAAATTCTGAGGTACAAATTATTAACGCCTATGTGAAGCGTGAACATGAATTTGTACTCCAAAATTCACAGATTAATTTGAATTTAAACTAAAACGTTTAGACCAGAGTGGTTATTGGAATATACCGCTTGCTTTAATAATAAAAGACTAACTAACTTCGTGGAGTTGAGCCCTTCTTGAGAAGCCGCCAGTTGTTCAGCTACTCAAGAAATACCCAGCATTTTATGGAACCCGAAGGTTCATTACCGTGTTCACAAGAGCCCTTCACTGGTCACTATCCTGACCCAGATCAATCCATATCAATACCGTCCCATCCTGTCTCTCTAAGATCCATTTTAATATTGTTCACCCACCTATGCCTTGGTCTTCCAGTGGTCTCTTTCCTTCTGGCTTTCCCACCAATATCCTATATGGATCCTCCCCAATTCATGCTACATACGCTGCCCATCGCTCCTCCAGTCTAATTATACTTGGACAAGAGTACAAGTTATGAAGCTCCTCATTATGCACTTTTCTCCAACCTCCTGTCACTTCATCCCTCTTCGGTCCAAATATCCTCCTCAACACCCTGTTCTCAAACACCCTCAGTCTATGTTCCTCCCTTAATGTCAGAGAACAATTTTTTGTATTCTAGTTTTTATGTTTTTTAGACGCCAGACAAGAAGAAAATGTTCTGGACTGAATGGTAAGAAGCATTGCTCAAATTCAGTTTCTTCTTAATTTCCTCCTGAATGTGGTTTTTTGTTTGTTACAGCCATTCTCAAACATCTGAACTGTGCCACATTTTCAAAACATCTGTTATCTATCTTTATGTCATGAATTTGCCCTGATTTTGGTAACGAGACAGCAACAAATACATAGTTTCTATGTGTTTACATCTAAACCAACGTCCTTACTTGCGTCAATTAATTAAAGCTTGTGTGGTTTTCTTTATGGTATGTATATGAGATTCCCATCATCAACATAGACAAACACTTGATGTGTAAAAACTATGGTGCATTTTTCCTACACGTGTATTTATTGGTTTCACAGGAATCTCACGACAAACGCGAAACATATTCATACACATCCCATCAGCCTTTATAATGGAGGCGCATTTGGGTCTATGTGAGGGCAGCATTGAATGTTTCAAATATTATTTGGATGAAATTCATGCTTCAAAGTTTTAGGGACTAAGACTCGTACAGCATAGCACTAGGCCTAATTTAAACTATACATTCAAGCGCACTTTAGCTTCAATTTCAGGTTTACTGGAGTTTTGTGAACGTTGTGTTTACGGGCTAGAAATGACACACCGCTGTGTTCAAGAGCTGAAGAATGTATAAATGTTATTGAACGTTGTACCTAGAGGCCTGCCTTTCAATTTCGTATCTACATTTTCCTTTTTTCGGTTCCAGCCTCGGCTGAGTACCGAGCATTGTGCATGGTCCTACACCAAACTTAAACGACTGTGGTTCTAATTAAAACTTCAAAATCAAATAAAACGAAACTTCTTCGGGTTTCCACTTTAAAAGCACTTGTCCACTTACCAGCAGTTCAGAACCAATCATAGGTCTTTTAAATTTTCCGTTAATCTCGTTCTCACTTTCGACACAAATATTCAGTGACGTATTACATATTGTATTTTTTTATTTCTAATATTTAAATTTGAATATGGGCTGTAACAAATCGGGTTTTAATTCGTGGATGTTGCATTATTTGCGTACTTTTCAGATTTCGCATAGAATTTAACTTCATATTGTATCACATGACAACTACTGAAATCAGCAGTCTGTTTCTTTACAGAATTTGAATTTATAAATCTCCTGTTTAATTGATCAATAAATCGTTCCTGCAGCACGGCATCAGTACATCTACTAAGAGATGATAATCCTCTCAGTTATATTTATTGCTAACACAGCCAATGAAGGAAGTTGTACAATTGGGTCTGCATTTTCACGTCGTGACGTCACTAAGTGCCACACCTATCTTTAATTACGTCAAATTAGGCCTATTGAAAGCTCAGACAGTGCAGTTTTCTGTCTGAATTGCAAACAGAGCAGTTGTACTCTCTCTGTTTGTGTCAAGTTACGCGGAAAGCAGGCTAAATCAAATCGTCATCTATTTGAAAACATTTTACATTTTTTTACGCACCAGTAATCTGCACACTTCGAAATATGGCGACGTCATATCACGTGACTGCGTGAAATTGAGACTGTCGGATACATGCGCGAAGAAACGCCACCGTGAAACGTTATGGACTCCACCGAGTGGACAGACAGACAGCCTTGGGAACGCGTCTCAATACCGTAAGTACTGCACCCTTGTCTCTAATTAACTCTCAGATTTCCTAGTCTCTTTGCAGTTGCTTATTTAAGACGAAGACACGCAGTTACTTGAGTTAATGTCAGCCGTACTCCCACTCCCTCCCCTGCAGACATCTTCTGTCCTTGAGACACGCGGAAGTGCCATCATGTTTAATTTTTACCTCTTATCATCCAACGTGATTAGCTTAACGAAATCGGTAATAATTGAGATAAATTTCACGTAACTTATATGTTACCATTTCTCCAACGTCACTATATGTTAACATAATTAATATATTTTATGCTTCATTTTCCTTAGACGCCATTTTCCATGTTGTGATATCATCCGTAGTGACCCTGCGTGTAGAATATATACAAGAAACTGCGAGGCAAGTAATGGCACATGATCATTTCGTGAACAGAAACTCCATTACTGTTTACATTTTCCGCCAATGTCTGAATACCTGAGACATTATGTATCATAGGCGTGTGTCCCATTCCTTTAGCTTGACCTTGTAATGTCTGATTTTTAAGCTTCAGCGTCCACGCACTCTTGCTGCTGATGGACTGACTCAGCTTGTGTTGCTGTCTTCTTATCATAGAGTCTGACTGCGAATTGCTGCCGTATGCATGTCACTGTGAACCCTGTCTAGCAATTGCTGCATATTCAGACATGCTTAGAACGCATTTTTTCAACATAGCCTCAATTAAAACTTGCGTCGTCATGTTTAATAGCTTGACAAGTTGGTGTTTTATCGGTACCGAAGAAATCACCATTGAATTTTGCATACCAGAGTAGATGTTACATTCCATCGGCTCCGTACGGGCAAATTTCTGAAAGGAAGAAATTCTCAACAAACTTGTACGTGGTTCATATCTGTGCAAATCTTCCAGTGATTTTATTAGCGCTGTAGGAGAATTAGATTTCTCGAAAGATTTCATTAACCTTTTTTGAAAGACCCAATTCTGTGGCATGCCAAGCTCCACACACAGTTCATCAAATATTTTTATAAATATGGGTCAGTTTTGGAACTTGACATTTCATGATAAATGATATAAACTCCGTCCCAAGGGCAAACAATATATTATGAGTCCGTTTTAAAATTAGAACTAAAGATTTTATAGTGCTACTACAGGAAATCAAAATTAACGTGTGTAAAATAATCTACAAACCAGACAGATATCAACGAAGTAGATGTTGATAATAACAAAGAAAGTGTTTTTAAATGTTAAATTTTGGGCTGAGTGCAGTGTGACAGCAACGTGAGTGTTATACACCTGATGATGGCGGTCTGAGGCCGAAACATGTAGTGTAGGTGAACAAGATCAAGGACACATAATATATTGTTTGCACTTGGGACGGAGTTTATATCATTATATCATTTATCGTGTAGAGTGCAACACGATGCTTAAATATAATATTGACATTTCATGTTTTCACCAAAATACTCCTAAAGGACAAATCTTCAATATGCAAGAATATTTATATGTGTGTAACTCATTTCGCGTATATTATAAAATAGCTTCAGTTTTATGTTTTTATTCTTATCAACATTGAACTATTTATTTTATTGTGAGGTTCTTATGTCAAAATTACAATTTGCTTATGGAGAATCTTTGTTAAAGTTTAAAGTATATTGGGTTAAATCTTCTTGCAGATAGGATGAGTTCATGCTAAATTGTGTCAGTACTAGTACATGCTTGTGCAAGAAGAACCAATTCTGACTTGGTCAGTGGAAATGTAAGAAGCAGTTCGGCACTAATATTGCTTGCTGGAAGACTGCGTTTGTCTCTCTGTGACAGGCTTTTGCTAAAATATTCCTACCTTATAAAGATTCGATCTCCAAGAACTAATGTTTATATGGCCTAAATTTAACTCCAGCTATTTTATTTATATTTTATGTAAATATAAGAATGACATTCCTCTACATACAGAGATCACCCGGATGCATAAAATGATACCGTCTACAATCTTACAATATCTGAGCATCATTTAGAGAACAAAATGTAATTGCAAAAATTGTTCATTTTTTCTCAAATTTCAGTATTCCCTTCCCGTCGTAAATTGTGAAGTGTCTGCTTAACAGGGGCGATGAACTTTCTGAATTTGTGTGCATGTGTGATGGTATAATTCGTCTGGCTTATACCAAGCGATCAGCCTACAAGTTATGCCCTGCTTATAACAATTTTCTGTGTGGTAAGAGCAAATAAACAATAGTGATGGCAGATGTTTGTGACAATAGTGCTGCTTCTACTACTACTACTACTACTAATTCAATTCTTTATTATTTATGTGCCGAGTCAACAGCCGCAAGGCCAATTACAGACAGAGCACAGGGTAGATACAAGTAATTACAATATGGATAAACACAACGTAAGCACTGGCAAGCACTGGAGGGAAACACAATAATGCAGACAAGTAAACAAACAACAAGAATAATAATTTCATTAACATAAATCTTAAGTGTTATTGAGAACTGAGAAATGAAACGTATAAATATTTAATTGAGAAATGAAAAGTATAGATTTTCAGAGAGAGTAATAATTCAATTCAATTCAATTCAATTCTTTATTATTAATGTGCCGAGTCAACAGCCGCAAGGCCAATTACAGACTCAGCACAGTGTAGATGACTGAATTACATTACATACAAACTTATTAAAAGTCAAATAATATAATAATAATAATAATAATTCAGTTTAGTTTTTGTTTATTGTACATGCAAATAATAATATTAACAACAATAATAATTGTAATTGTAAAGAAGAGGTGAAGCATTTTCTTTGAAAGACTTTCATCTTATGATTAAAACATGCTATAGGACTACTGTAATATAAACTTTGAAATTACCGTGTCAACTTGCTAATTATTGGGCTAATTTATTTAATTTATTTATTTTAACTATTACGAAGTGAATTTGTATATATATACTACCGCAGTCAATAAGTTCGTGAAATGGCCGCAAAGCGTCGTACGGGAATTTACTACCAATATGTTTCAGTCATGTTTTCGGCAGCTCTGTCAAAGTTGGCAGACTTGCATAGCAGCCAACGGCTATTTTGAGGGCCGATGTGGATCTGCATAAGTGAATGTGTATACCTTGTAATCATCATCATCAGTAATCTGTCAGACGACAGGTCCACAGTCTCTTCCAAAACAGTTCCTCCACTTAATGCGATCTAGAGCTTTCTCCTTCAAATAAAATATTTTCTTCTGTCCCCAAGGTCATTCAGCATCTTCTTACGTCTTCTTCCTCGTCTTCTGGTCACTTCTATCCGCCCCTCTATCTTCGCATACATGGTATCTCTGTTTTTGGAAAGAGACTATCCAGGAAAAGTGATGTGGTAGTTTTTCCATTTGCTTTCCACATCGCAGTACAGCAGCCGTTCAAACCACTGGTCACGCCTGTTGCTGTACGAACTTGAACCATCTTGAGCATCATTTGCTCTGTGCTTCAAGTCGCTGCTGATGACGCTGCTTCCGGCATCAATTTTTGGTTTTTGGTGTCTCTCTTCGTCTGATGCCTACCCTTTGACCTGTCCAGCAAGGGAGGCCCTGCCAGTATCTACGCTACCGCTGGTATAGCTCTCAGGGTCCTTGGCATACTCAAACCCCCTCACCACGATAAGGTGGAGACACCAACGAGGAGGACCTTGTAATATGAAGCGATAAAACCACAGTCCACGAACTTAATGACTGAACCACATATATTCACTGCCGCTCTGCCTGCAACTCACACTATCCGTTTCAAAATTCAAAATTTGAATTTGTAAACTCTCAGTTGTTTCATGTTGTACGTCTTTGTTTAACACAACCTGTTTCAGCCCACTTGGCCATCATTGAAGTGCATTAAAATCGTTGGAGAAATTACTGCACTTTTGTGCACTCTCGGGCCTCGTGTCGATACGTTTTCTAATTTCGTGATTTAAATTTAAATCTGAAGCACAGCTTCATTTCCGGTGTTCTTGTGGTGTTTTGTGTGTTTCCTTCCGTTGCGCCGTGTGTGCATATCATCATCATTGGCAAAACCTTTTAAGCCATAGACTTCTATAGATGACTCTGGCAGGCTTGTGTATATAAAATTCAGTATAAATATTCATGCTATTGGGCTTCATATTTTAGGCCTATGTCAACATATTCAATTTTGTTTCTTCTAGCACCGCTATTGCTACTGGGAATGATTCTAAGTTTTGAGTAATTATTCCAATTTTTTTCGAATCTCTTCTCAGGCACATGCGCCTAGGATAATGTTGGACTATGGAGACGGCGCTCCTCGTGTGAAATGTTTTGATTCTTTCTTCAAATATTTGGAGCCTGAAATTCATCCAGACAGTGTTAAAAAAAAACCGTTCTCACCTCACTTACTTACTCATGAAGGTGGGCCCTTCTGGAGAAGCCGCCAATTCTGCAGCTACTCAAGAATTTCCCAATATTTTATGGAACCTGAAAGTTCATAACCGTGTCCACAAGAGCCCTTCACTGGTCACTATCCTGAGCCAGATCAATCCAATTCATACCATCCCATCCTATCTCTCTAAGATCCATCCACCTACGCCTTGGTCTTCCCAGTGGGCTTTTTCCTTCTGGCTTTCCCACCAATATCCTATATGCATTCCTCTTCTCCCCCATTCATGCTACATGCCCTGCCAACCTCATCTTCCTTGACTTGATCATTCTAATTATACTTAGAGAAGAGTACAAGTTATGAAGCGTTTTTTTTTCTGTGGCGTTACAGCCCCAATTTGGGCCTAGGCCTACCTCCATGAAACTCTCCGTTTCACTTCGGTTTACTAGATCTTACACATTCGGTAGGACTCCTTGGGCGAGTGATCAGCTCGTCGCAAGGCCTCTACCTGTAGACAAACAGAAAAACGCACACAAACATCATGCCGTGAGTGGGATTCGAACCCACAATCCCGGCTTCCGAGCGAGCGAAGACAGTGCATGCCTTAGACCGCTCGGCTACCGTGACCGGCATGAAGCGTTCTTACCTCACTTAAATACACTGGCCCATCACTACAAAGAACAAGTGGTTAATGATATTTGCAAATATTCGCTGTTAATATGACAATGAAGCGAATAACACGAACACAATGTGCCCGCGCTCGGAATGGGAACTTTTGAATTTTACAGCAGGTAGTGCATGTGTCTGAGGGGGTCACAATATACTTTCCGCATTCAAATTTCATTTAGCGGCCACGGAAATCCGAATAATTCATTCAGGTTCTAGAGACTGGCCTGAAGGTTTCCTTGATACATGTTGCCATATGCAGTCTTGTCACGTTTGTGGCTGGGTATGCCCATAATTACGTCAGAGAATAGTCGTCACACCTTAAAGAGAAGGTAACTCGACAGCAGAGAGATTATTGAAACACAAGAATTTTCAGACTAAACAAAAAAAGGCTTAAAATAGTATCATGTGCTATGTCCACATTGAGTGGGCCCCTGTCACGGAGGAGCCGGCCTCCAGATAAGGAGATCAGCTGCATATACACATATATTGAACAAGCAGTTGCGGACAGCTTGGGATTGGGCGTGGGGCTAAAAATCTTCATCATATAAAACACTTGGTTAGAAATATTACACAGGGCTTACGGATTCCTTGGAACGACCTAAGCAACGGAAAATGGACATGAGACTTGGCACGTGGAATATAAGGGCAATTTCGCTGATAAAATTAGCAAGAGAGAGAGCGAGAACGGGTCATTATACATACAGTATTTATATGGAAAGGTATATAAGAATAAAAATTAAGGAGAGGAATTTTTCACATAAGAAATAGAATTTATGAGGAGCAGGGATAGCGTAGTCGGTATAGCGACTGGCTATGGGCTGGACGAGCACGGGGTCGGAGTTAAAGAGTCCCGGTAGGGTCAAGAATTTTCTCTTCTCTACGTCTTCCAGACCGGCTCTGGGGTCCACCCAACCTTCTGTTAAATTGGTACCGGGGCTCTTTCGCTGGGGTTAAAGCGGCCGGCGCGTGAAGCTGACCACTCACGTCCAGCTAGTGCCGAGGTCAAGAAAATGTGGATCTTTACATGCACTCCCACATACACCTTCATGGCCTAGTACTTAATTAGTTAAGCACAGGGACAACTGCACCTTTACCTAACAGTGATAGGATATTGTACGTAATACTAAGAGGTCGCTGGTGCGATATCACTGTTCTGAATGTTCTTGCCTCAGGATAAACCCTACAGTACTTAAGAGAGCATCAGTGAAGAAATAGAAGATGTCTTTAAGAAATTCCTCTAGTGCGACACGACAATTTTGTTAGGAGATTTCTATGCCAAAATGCGCGCAGAAGATATTTTCTAACCAAGAATTGGAAAGTGTTTACCGAGCCCTTGCCTAGCAACGGACTTATCGTCTGCCTCTATTATTCTAGCTTTCAGGTTTTAGGGGGACAAACAGACACCCAGACAACTGGATGATCTCCTAAATCTCCTTTTAATTTTCAAAATAAGGAAATTTGATCCCAAAATGTATCCTAGAGATAGGATAGACGGGCTTACACAGGATTCATGTAGCTAAGGATCGGGATCACGTGGAGGCAACCTGTTGTGTACGCGGTGATGAACTTTCGAGTTGGGTAAAGTGTGCGAGCTGTCTCGAGTGTCTGAGCAACTTTTACCCCCTCAAAAACGATTATTGTTCACGGAGATGAGTTCTTCGTGAGAACTAATGGCCGCTCGGATGCCCAGGATGTTCGCAGAATTTTATGGAACCTAAAGGATCACAAGAGCCCGCCACTGCTTCTTATTCTGAGCCACATGATCCTGCCTAAAGTCTGCCACCCTCTTTCTCTAAGATCCATTTTAATATTATCCTACCAGCTATGCCTAGGTCATTGGTCACTGTATTCAGAACAACCTGACACTACTCCCTATTCTGAGTCAAATTCAGCCAAACTTTTTCGTCCTACTTCCCAAAGGTCCATTTTAATTTTGTCCTATCATCTATTCTTAGATCATCTTAGTGTTCTCTTTCCTACAGGTTCTCCCACCGAAAGTCTCCTATTGCCGCTCCCTTACGCTCGTCTCCTCAACAATATGCGACGTTTCCACTGAGTTAGTTTGATCAGAATATCGCCCTAGCTTCGTTTAATTAGTTGCACAATAGAAATTCTCAGAAAATCTGCGTGTTGATTTGTATTGGACGCAACGACGTGTCTGTCTGTCGATCGGTCGCCTAGCAACGCTCAGCAAGCAGCAGCAGCACATGTGGCCCTACGCTTCTGCAAAAGACACGTGCAGTAAGTGGACTTCTTTGTTTCGCACAAGATTTGCCTGTAGCAAGCAGACGGGCTGTGCGGGAGGGGTGGCCACCTCTCACTGCTCCCATGTTGGGTTTTCAGATTGTCACTGCCTTCATCACCAAAGCACAAGCTGGCAGTTGCTGCTTAAGTCTTGCTTTGCTTACTCTTAGGCCCTGAAGATGAAAATTCGGTGAGATTCTGTTGGACTATACGGCGTCGTATCTCAGAAGGTGACATTGAGCAGGTTATCACATCGTCTGCTTAAGGAGGGCCACAAATTACTCCGTCCCTAGAATCTTCCCCGCGTCTTCCAGCATCTCGGATTTCTTTTGGGTTTCGCTTAGTGGAGGGTGGAGTTGAACTGGGTCCACTCGGCACGGCGGCCACTCATTGGCCTATTGTATCTGCCCCGTGTGATTATGTTGATGGAGGATTTGATAGAATGAAGAATGAAGAAAGAAGCAATGGGAGAAAACCCGCCCCAGCGCCACTTTGTCCACCACAAATCCCACTTGAACAGACCCGGGATCGAACCCGGGCCGCCGCGATGGGAAGCCAGCGACTAACCGCTTGAGCTCTGGCGCGGCCTTCCCTTTTGGGTTACTTCTCCACGTCGTCCAGACGGGTTCTGGGGCCCACCCAGCCTCCTATCCAGTGGCTACTGGGGGCTCCTTCCCCGGGGGTAAAGCGGCCGGGGTGAGAAGCTGACTACTCATCTCCAATTCGTGCCGGTGTGAAGAAAGCGCGGGTCTGTACATCCACTCCATACGTTTTCATGGCGTAAGTGCTTAATTGGCCGAGCGGACTAAGGCACGCACTGTCTTCGCTCGCTTGGAAACCGGGATCATGGGTTCGAATCCCACTCAGGGCATGGATGTTTGTGTGCGTTTTTCTCTGTTTGTGTACAGGTAGAGGCATCGCGACGAGCTGATCACCCGCCCAAGGAGTCCTACCGAATGTCTAAGATCTAGAAAAACCGAAGTGAACGGAGAAGTTCATGGAGGTATGCCTAGGCCCACTGTGGTTGTAGTGCCAAGGAAAAAAAAGTGCTTAATTAGTTAAGCACAGGGACACTGCACTGAGCGATACTTACGGAGTTCATGCGTCCATGATGCTCACCCTTGAAGCGCAGTGTACCACCTGCTCCTTTCTCCCACACGCTGTCTTTATATGTGTCTTATGATTCTCAGAATAAACAGCGACAGTTCCCGTAAACATGTCTCCATTTGAGACGCAGTTAGCTTTCTGTTATAGATGAAAAGAGTATTTATTTATTGTTTAGTCGGACTGAAGAAAATTCTGATCTGACGCAGTGAAGACCCGGTCGACTTATTTCCTCTGCTCTTCCCCACGATTTACCTTGTCTCCGCACTACCTTACCAGAAGGACGAGTGATACCCCTCTGTCTCCTCCCGCCCCCTCACACATCTCATTCTTTCTCCGTCATCACGTTTCAATTTTATTGTTTTGAAAACTTGTACCACAGATCGCAAAAGCTGTGGAACAGCTGTTGACTTCGTCCCCGATACAGGCGAAGAAATTGCTTGTACTGGTTCTCACGGTCTTTTCGCTTGCGGATTTATTATTTTCTTCCTTCTACCCTGAAGATGGAGGCGATACGTTCCTCCGAAACGTCGGTTAACACCACATCTACACGGTGCCACATCCCAGAAGACTGCTTTCTTCATAGTCACCTCCGTGAAACCCTCAAATCTTACTTAATGATGTTTGTTTCCAGGAATCAGATGAAACACAGAACTGTACTGTTCGGACACAAAGCAAGTTTCTTTAATATGAAAGTACGAGTAGGTAGTATAGTTAGCAAGCATTATGCTTCAAAAGTTAAAGTTATCCCCGTGCTTAAGTAATTAAGCACTACGCCACTGGGGAGTCAATGTGTAGTTCCAAGTTTTGTTGAATTCAGCACTGATGGAGCTGAGTGGTCAGCTTCACGCCCCGGCCGCTTTACTAACTTGGAAAGATCCCCCGGAATCCATTGAATATTAGGTTAGGTGGACCCCAGAGCCGGTCTGGAGAAAATTCTTTCCACTACCGGGACTATATACTTTAAAGGATTGTTCAAAATTAGGAATGGACTCAGATACGATAGATTTTAAGGAAATGTTCAGTGTGAGAGTGTGGAGTTAGAAAGAGAGACATGGCCTGAATTTGTGTGAATAGAGTGGATGGGTTGTGAGTTTACGTGAGGAATATTTCAGTGCGGGCTTCGCGTTCCAATCTGTTGAAAGCAGTATGTAATGTGTAGATTGTAGATTGCAAAGCACACTTATTTTCATTGCTTTCAAAACTCCAGTGTTCTTACGTAGTTAGCATTGCTGTGCTGGCAGTTCAGCTCAACACTTGACGTCACGGGTTTATCAGTTCGCTTTCGTCTGTTACACGAAATACAGTGCGGTCGCATTTTATGCGAATTTAAAATAGTGCGATATGAAAAATATTACTGAGCAAAATTTCAAATAATGTAAATCCCCCCCCCCAAATCGGCAAGAATCACGTACATGTGTTTCTACCCTTGTCTTGACTTATGCGAGATCCTCAGGACCGCACTCCATCATGACATTGTCTGAATGATGCATCTTCCTTGGTAAATATTTGCATTGTGAGACACATAAGAGTAGGACACGCGGTAGCGTAGTTGGTTGAGGCACTATACTACAGGCCGTAAGATCGCGGATTCGAGTACCGATGAGGTCAATTTACCTAATCCATCCAGCCGCACTATTGCCCTTGGGTCGACTCTGCCTCTAACAGAAATAAGTACCAGAAATCTTCCTGGGGAGTAAAAGGCTCGTAAGGCTGACAACCTTACCGCCGTCTGTGAGCCGATTATCTAGATAGTGTGGGAGCCTCAACATCTCACAACCCCATGGGTCTCCAGTGCCTGTCACAGGGATAACCCTACCTTTCACACATAAGAAATCGCGATAAATCCCATGTAGGATCTCATTTCAGATTATTATTGTAATAAAGAAGAAACGTCAGTTGTACGTGTACGTATTTCATGCTACCGAACATGCAAAGGCGAATTTGCCTGAGTGGAATATTGCGTAACTATGTGCAAGTCGGCAAAGCACTCCCGGACTTCACCCAGCGGCAGTCAGTTCCCCTCAGGGTCCGGTTGCACGGTGCCCGTGCTAAGTTTCGCAAAGGCTATTGGGAGCCACAAGCATCGTAAAATTATTATTATTATTGTCACGTGATGAGTGAATACGAACGGGATTTGGACTGACAGTTGGATTTATTGGACCCTTAGGACTCGTGACTGCAAGAAATTATAATCCTTTCACTAACTTACACACCACAGTTCACCACAACATGCACTGAATGTTCTCAGACTGGTGTTTCTTCACCGGTTGTCGCCTGGTAACGGCTTCCAACGCCGTAGCTTCCCCAGGTTGTTCACGTCCTTACTCGCCGGAGACTCTCTCACAACTAACTCGGCATTACTACGCAACGGCTTACATCAATGGAGGCTTTACCGCCTCCCATCACTCCAACAGGGGCGGCAATTTGCGGGGACCTCTGACAGGTCTGTCTCCCGATTGTTAACTGCAGACTCACGACTCTCGACTCTCCAGATAAAGCCTTCGCATGTATCCACAGAGAACTCCGCTACCAACAATTCCTTTATTGTTGCATGACGTCGCTATGGGCGCGGACCAACAGAGGGCACGGTTCCGAGCGGCACTTCCATTGGTTACGCTGGGTTACGCATTCTAATATTGCGTCACTTTCATTGTGCCGTAACCTAGTAACGGCCGTCTCTTCTTATTAAAAAATTCCTGCTTTCAACAAACGTGCCACATTATCTTGGATATTATTCATCTCCATGAGTTTTATTTTTCTTATGTATGAAACATGCACAATACGAGAAAGCGTTCTCGTCTTGAAGAAGAAAACCTGTCCATATTTTGACCGACTTAAACATTTTCAATTCCCCTAACTTTGAAAAACCCGTATCTGGAATGCCATATGTGCGTATGTCTGTCTGTATATCCATGTGTGTATATATATATACACCACGTTCTGTCGCCTGAACGGCTGAACGAATTTCTTTCATATTCGATATATAAAATTGTATTACTCATGGGTCGGTTCCCGGTGAATGTGAACATTCCAACTCCAGAAACAGGAGCCCTTCATATAGGTCCCAAAATACATGAGAGTTTTCTCGAAAACGGATGCAATACCTTTAATTAAACTTCAGTAATTTATGGAGACTATCTCTATGAACGAGAAACATATGGAAGCTGCCTTTAGGGAGTAAAGGTGGGCGCACTAGGTGCCCAAACGCACAATGTCCATTTGTCAAAACCAGTTTTACCAGTCGGACGGTTTCGTTGTTGTTCGGTATCCAGCAACAACAGAGGTCTACCGAGCAACAGTCAAATTCGTTTCCAAGGTAACGCAATCAAGGTCAATCGTATAGGAGGAAGTACGAGTAAGTGCAGTGTCTTTCTACCTCCCAAACACAACGCCTGGGAAAGCGGATTACAGAGTCCGTTGGCTCTGTGCTTCGATTTCGGAGATAATTATTTCGAATCTGAGGTTTTAGTTCATGTGGGTTAGGCCACGACCGCTTCCTTGCAAGTCACATCCACTTCATTACACGCCAACCATCCCATCATCCAGTTCTACCTATCTGAGTCACTGAGAAGTCATTGAGTAAACCTGAATCTCTTCCCGTCCAAGCTGTAGTGTCTGGTGACGCAGCTGTCGAGACCAGCTGAACAGGGGCTTTGCTCTCCTTAATCCTGATAGCCCAGAAGAATCAGGACGATACAAGACGTGCAGTACACCATCGTCAGAAACATTTAAAACTTGACGAAAATACAAGCTACGGACTGGAGGTCTCGGATTCAATTCACGGCAGGTGTAATATGTTTCGCTTTGTCTACAGCGTCCTTACCGCCTCTGGGGCCGACACAGTCTCCTATCCAGTGGGTACCAGGGGGTTCTTTCCGCGGAGGCAAAACGGCTGGGGCGTTAGGCTGACCACTCACCTCCATCTAGTGTCGAGGTCAAGAATGTTGCAACTATACCTCCAATTCCACATATTTCTTCATGGCATAGTGCGTAATTAATTAAGCACAGGGACAGTTTTACTCTTATAGTAGTCTGAGGTCGCCGGTCACGGTAGCCGAGCGGTCTAAGGCATGCACTGTCTTCTCTCGCTCGGAAGCCGGGATCGTGGGTTCGAATCTAACTCAGGGCATGGATGTTTGTGTGCGTTTTCCTGTGTTTGTGTACAGGTAGAGGCCTTGCGACGAGCTGATCACTCGCCCAAGGAGTCCTACCGAATGTGTAAGATCTAGAAAAACCGAAGTGAACGGAGAAGTTCATGGAGGTAGTCCTAGGCCCACTGGGGCTGTAGTGCCAAGGAAAAAAAAAGTAGTCTGAGGTTTAAGGTAAGCTGTTTCTGAGGCTTAGAGCAGGGAGGTATGGAAATGAATTAAACTAAGGGATAATGTATTTAACCCACTGAACCATCAAAATACCACAGAACACATTGCATCCCAGTTACAAAGACAAAGCCGCTGATGTTGTCAAGTGAAATGGTCGCGGCTTGTGCTAAAAATAACAACGAGTCTTAGGCTGGGGCCACACGAGCGCACAAAGTACGTCCGTTGCAATGAACATACTTTATGACGGACGTTGCTGAGGACACCACACAGTTGCAGATTGCGGTGCGTAGTTTTTATCTGCAATGGAGCCAGAAGAAGGCGTAGCATTGCCTCTCTTGTTTATTTCTACAACAGACGCATTTTGTGCGCTCGTGTGGCTCCAGCCTTAGTGTTAAAGTAGGTGGTACATATAGTAACCACTGTGCTGTAGAGGGTTAAACAGGAATTTCGTGATTTATACACTACACCCCAACAAGACGTGTAGTTTACATAAGGAGCTCTCGATAACATCACATGTAAATCTACAAGTCCGAGACCACGATACGAGGAATGTCCCTGGAACAAACTGGTCTTGTAAATCTGTCTCCAATTATGGGACACGGCGCCGTGTAGTTTGGTAGAATGGTACCAACATTTCGGAGGAACGTTAGTACACGGCGTCACATCACAGCGAATGACATGTTCCACAGTGAGCTCCTTGAGGACCACAGATCGTGTCATGGTTGCGATCTCTGATGCAGCATCACATAAAGACACCAGGGTCCTGCACCCATCTTCAGGGTAGAAGACTGTTTGTCTCTGTAAATGCTGAACTGCGAGGAGAATGACTGAAAGACTTGATGTGTTGGTTCCCGTGTTAGAGATATTGTTCTCAGAACTTAAGAATCTTTCTTTTTTCCCAACAGAGAGTTCCTGAACAGCCAAGTGAGTGGTGGGCCAGCTGCACTCCACGGTGAGTACCACACGGGAACACACTGTGCGCCTGTACTTATTGAGAGGTGTGCCTAATGGGTAACTGACTTTCGTACTCGTTGAAGATAAGCACGTACTCGTATGTTGCTCTCAATGGGAGTTGTCCTCATGGTTAAGCAGCATAACTTGAGGACATATTGGGGAGTGGAGGTTCATGTTATGCCCCAACTGTCTACACCAGTACATGATGTATTCCTTATCAGATATTAGTACGGTGGTCAAATTATTAAGGGTGAGATGGGCGGGGCATGCAGCACAATTTGAGAGAAGGATGTGAGAAACTGAAGGCAGCAGGCCTGAAATATGTGTTCAGTGTAGACAGTGGCCTTATTTGGTAAGTTTTCGATATTGTATTTTCCACTTCATCTTGCCCACTTGCCTTCTTTGTTTCAAGGATCTTGATGATTTCGGTTATGTCATTACAATTGATAAAGTAGATTGGGGCGGAGGAAGAGTGAACAGGTTGTGGTTGTGGCCGATTTTGAAACGCTAATCTGAACAATAAACAATTTGGTTCTTTCCTCACAGGGAACATAGTACAAATTATTATCGAATTAATTGTGTTAATGACGTTCGGGAAAGTTATCATTGTCTCTTCTGAGAAGCAGTTGACACTAACAGATATTTTTTCTAGATGAAATGCTGATTATCTTAACGTCAAGCCAAGTGCCTTATATGATAACCACTGCACCTTCAAGTGCAGAGGAAAAAGTGGAGTGTCTGTCCATTTTTCCTTTTTGCCTTCGATGTCTGTAGGGAAGTGATAAATACGAGCGCATCGGATATGACCTATTGAGCGGCGTGGGTAGTGAACAGTACACACCTGCTTGCTTTGATGGGACACCGTGTGAACCGGTATTTATTAATTCAATTTGCTTCGACGAATGCAAAATTGTAATTTTTCGGAATGCCATTAGTCTAATTAACTTCATAATAAATTCGCGATGGGATTTCTTTGGCGTAAGAAACAAACTTTATTATATTGTCTGATTAACTTCCCCCCTCTCTCCTTAGAAGTGTTCATAGTCACTGCTGTGGTTCACGTATGAAGTACCATTAGTTGTATACTGACTTTGCGGTAGTAGAGCCCAGCTTCGTGTGACTCATAGTCCGATGTACAGGATGATTCTAAATTATTGTCGGTGTTTCCGTGGCCTATAATTTGCAAAGTGGAAATAAGGAAATAAAACTGCTAATGGAATATGAAAATGCAACTCAAAAAGTTTTATAATTTCTAGAATCAGTGCTGCACAATCCTAAACAACTTCAACATGCGTCCCACGGAAAGCCCGACGACAGTAATTTAGAATCTCCTCAACTGGTCCGACTACTCCAACGAACTGCCCATGTTTGAGATACGCATTCTCACGGTATCTCGTATAGCTGCTTGTGGGGTAGCTTGCCACATTTGCTACGGTCTCCGTGAAGTGCCATGCCTCATGAAACACGTTCACTCGTTGCAAAACGTTCAATGACATCACACCAACTGCTCAAGAAATTTTTATTGTGAGGTGGAAGATGGAATGTCGACATGTTTGCAAGACGTAATAAGTGCAAGAGTGTAGCAAGCAGCTGTCGGAAATCCGGGACCTTAGTGTGATATTTAGCATTTCTTCTTCTTCCTCAGGAGACCTGCCTCATTCGATTTTCGGTGTTAGGCCGGATATATTTACAAATGCATTTCGTGATTTTGCTTTGTTCCTCCAGAAAAACTACGGGCTACGCGACGCTGACAACTCACTTCATTTAGAGCGGAAGTACGGAATTCGTGGAGCCTTACCTCCATGTTAGTTTCATTGAGTGATGCCGTAACGGAAGGACTGTGCTACCTTAATGAGTACGTTGCAATGGGTCTTTCATTTACCGTCTCTAACTTCCTCTAACATACTAGACATTTCAATTTTACTCTTTAAGTAATACTGAAACCGGATAGTACCTCATTTGAGCAGTGACGACTTCCAAATTCTTTCCAATTCATTAATCATCCTTCCGTTGAAGTCCAGGTGCTGCCAATGCCGTAAAGTAACCCACAACAAACCCACGCGGCTTCACACCAGAGCAGACAGCAGAGTGCACCCACAGAGAGTCTCAGTAAGTCCCCACGCCAACAGACAGGCTACAAGACATGCATCCCATGCCAGGAGACTTCACATGTCTGTGAAGAAGTTCCGTAAGACAGTTACGGAATTCTGCAGACCGAGCTATTTAGGGTGCGCCCAAGCAGGAAAGGGACTTGTTTCTATCGGTCGAGAGATGCACTGCTCTCGGTAAATACGGGAGAAGGTTCTCAGAGATATCATAATTACCTCTCCATATGTATGTGTAGGGAGTACGCGTGACGAAAATAACGGGTTCTAGTTCGGATGATTGGATTTATTAGCACCTTGCTTACAAGTTCTCTAAATCAAACTTAAATACTATTGCTGATTTACACAATTTACAGTTCACCGTTGCACACGTACTAAGATTCTCAGATTCCCCTTGTCGTCTCCTGGGAACGGATCTCAACACAGAACACCGTCGTTGGCCGCGTCATAGCTCAGGCGGTTAGCCGCTGGCTTCCCACCTCGGCAGCCAGGTTTCGAGCCCTGTGGGATTTGTGATAGACAAAGTGGCGCTGGAGCAGGTTTTCTCCCCTGCCAATCTCCATTCCACCAATTGCTCCACAATCACCCTCACCTATCATCTGGGGCTGGTACATTAAGCCAGAAGTGGCCGCAGTACCAAGTGGATCCAGTCTCACCCAACTAAGAATTAAAAACACTGTTGATAAAAGATTTGATAATAATTATAAGCCTGTTACATTTAGGTTCTGAAAGAGGAACGCAATGAACATACAGAAGAAACTAAGAAAACAAGAAGGGCTGAAAGTAACACGCAAACGCTTCCCACCGCGGCGGCCCGGGTTCGATCTTGGGTCTGGTCAAGTGGGATTTGTGGTGGACAAAGTGGTGCTGGGGCAGGTTTTCTCCGAGTACTTCGGTTTTCCCTGCCAATCTATTCCACCAATTGCTCCACAATCACCCTCACCTATCATCTGGGGCTGGTACAATAGGCCAGAAGTGGCCGCAATACAAGGGACTTAGTCCCACCCCACTAGCAATAATAAAAGAACACTCAAACGATGCTAATGTGCAGAGCTCAAGGTCTTCAAGGGCTTTGATACAGGAATGACCTGAAATCTTGAAAACTGTAGTAGGTCTATGTACGAACAAGAAGTGCTTGCAAGTGAAATGTAATCCTTACTGCAGACGTCTGCGCTTCTGCAAGTAACATTGTCAGCAAAACTGGGCTGTCCTTGCCGGTCTACCTTAGTGCAGACATGGAGCTATGTGTGGCAACGTTTGCTTACGCCATCACCTTCATCATTTGCCAGTCAGGCAGTTTTGCCACTCGTTGACCTGTTCCGGCCTCATCAGTCCAACTGTCTCTTCAAAGGTGTCTCCAGTTCTTTGATCCATGCGGTTTGTGATTTCTTTATAGTTTCGGAAGTCTGTTTCTTTGCATTCTGTCCACATGTTGAATTCAGATGTTTTTGTATTTCGGAAATTTGTCGAGTATTAATTTTGTTTGGTAATTACTCTAATGCCGGTCACGGTAGCCGAGCGATCCAAGGTATGTACTGTCTTCGCTCGCTTGGAAACCGGGATCGTGGGTTCGAATCCCACACAGGGCATGGATGTTTAGTTTGTGTGTGTGCGTTTTTCTGTGTTTGTGTACAGGTAGAGGACTTGAGACGAGCTGATCACCCGCCTAAGGAGTCCTACCGAATGTGTAAGATTTAGAAAAATCGAAGTGAACGGAGAAGTTCATGGAGGTAGGCCTAGGCTCACTGGGCCTGTAGTGCCAAGGGGAAAAAAATTACTTTAATAACACTTCATTGATTTTACGGTCCGTCTATATGTATTTTGTCTTTTTTTCTAACAAATCGCATTTCGACGACTGCAATTCTGGTTTTATTTCTTGCTAGAATTGTTCAGCTGTTACAAATTTCAATTCTAATGTATGTATGGATGACTTAGGAGTTGTGTTTACAGGTCTGCCGCTTTTCAGATATTTGAATATGCACTTCGGTAGTCGTAGTTTTTATTTTCTACTCACTCCAATATAACAAATGCGATTTTCTGATGAAGCTACATCTATTCCAATAGAAATGACAATTTTGGGAATCTGCGTGAAAAGACATCGCCCCAGGTTACTCTAAATAGATTCTGAAAGGACACCCCGAAATGAAATACTGCACAGGCTCTTCGATGGACGTTTAGAGCTGTTACCAGTGTCCGTTTGGACCCCGGTTGGAAGCTCAGCCCGCCATAAATGTTACAGCTGACCACATTAGCAAGGAAGTGTAGCTGATAAAGGTCAGGTATCAGCTATTTCGTTTGCGAACGAAAGTAATTATTTATTGCTAACACCAATGAAAATACATCCACTCCCCATACGCTTTCATGGCGTAATGTTTAATTAGTTAAGCAAAGGGACAACTTTACCTTTACCCTCTACCTTCACACATATAAAGATATTATAGTTAAGTTCTAACTGGGAATTTAAATTTGATTTCCCATTAATTCTTGTTCAGAAACCGAGAAGGAAGACTGGTATACAACCTGTAGTCCTTTAACGGGGTGAAATTAGGTCATTCGCGTTGAGGAAAGAAACTGTTGTGAGCAGGGGGTGAGGAGAGGGGTGAGATGACAGGAGGCTGGAGAAAACTGCTTAATGAGGAGCTTCATAATTTGAATTATCACATGTATGTGTGGTACGCGTGACGAAAATAACGGGTTCTAGTTCTGATGATTGGATTTATTAGCACTTCGGTTACATTCTCTCTTAATTACAATTAATACAGCGCTATCGCTGATTTACACAGTTCACAGTCCACCGTTGCACACGCACTAGGATTCTCAGTTTCCACAACTCGTCTCCTAGCAACGGATCTCAACACAAAAACTATCACTTCCAATCACTATGAAGTCTTCTTGTCTTCATCACAATCACTCCGTTCTCGTCCTTGTACTCTCAAGTGCTGAACCACCGTGGACTCCTTCGTGCCCTTGACTCACGGTTTCTCAGCCATGATTGACTAAAAACGAACTTCACTGTCTTCTATAAATCTTCGGCAAGGACCCCATAGAAAACACATATTGTGGTAGACGTGTTTACAGTTCTTTTGCTTAGCACTGGGCATGGCGCGGACTATATTGAAAACAAATCACGTGATAGATATCTCACCTGTCCATTGGCGCGCTGATTTTTGCCTAACAACAAGGTATAAATATTCGTCCTATTGCATGCGCGCATCTCGGGGTATTTATGGAGCCATTGCCTGGTAATTCGTTGACGTGTTACAGTATTAATCGAAAAAGAGCGTTATAATGACGTAATGAAGGGGTATGAGATGGGCTAGGCATATATTATACATAAGAATGAACGGAATATAACACCTTGATAGGAAAATACCAAAGGATAGAGATCAGTAGTAAGTCCTGGACGTAGATTGGAAGATAATACTAAAATTGTACTTATGAAAAGGTCGTAAGAGTGTCGACTGGATTCATCTGGCTCAGGATAGGGATATCGGTGGGGTATTGTGAACACGGTAGTGATCCTCCGGGTTCCATAGTGTCCTGACCATTTTTTGAGTAGCTGAGTAATTTCTGGCTTCTCAAGAACTTCGCTTCATGGAGTTGGTTGATTGCCTGCTTCCGATCCATTCTTCTTCGCGCATTCAAGTTACCGTCTGGCAGACCTTCACCAATGCTTCGGAGCACCCATCATTTTAGACGTGTTTACACTTCTGTTGCTTAACACTTGGCACGGCGCGGATCACATTGATATCAAGTCACGTGATACCTATCTCGCTAGTCCATTGGCTCTCTGATTGTTGCCTAGCAAGGAAATATAAACATTCTTCCTATTATTGCGTGGCCTAGCAACGGCCTGTTTACCAAGAATCTTGTCTTCGCGGGAACTTTTTTACCAATTCGTTGACTAAAAATGGGTGTACTTAAAACAATATGAAATAAAATTAGAATTCGTTTCCTTCACTTACCTCCACGTTCGTAATTGTATTTTGTTTTGAGAAGATGCTCCTGTAGGCTGTACTCTCCGCAAAGCAGCAAAGAGCGACGTGTATTGACCGGTATGAGGAACAGTTCATGTGATGCATCTGGACTACGTCAGCGTATAGTCTGGTGCTTACCAGCGTATCTTCAGGATGAATATGGTATGTCCGCTTGAAGCGGTGACAACCACTGAGAAAACTGCACGGCGCGTAACTCACAAGTCACAGTGAAAATTTCACATTCTGTAAGCCAGAAGGCGGTTGCACTATATTCCGTGGAAACTTGGGTAACTCGTATTAATGGCCACAGTTGCCTCAGGCATCATAATTAAGGCATGTGATTTGAAGTTTTAATTCCGGCCAGATTTTAGATTTTGATATTCCGTTCATTGACTCCGTGTATTCTTGTACATAGGTGGTTAAGAACGTTTCGGAGGAACACACTGTCTCCATCCTCATGGTAGCAGTCTGACAATAGTGGCAGCAGGCTCACTCAAGCCACTTGTAGCCTCCTGCATGTTACACGCTACGAAGAGACCCAGATCACCACAGTCCGAAGTCAGATGTCCTGAGTTTGATTACCTTGCAGTGCTGTACACCGTCATCTGAAGGTCACCTCAGTGAATACCTGTACACTTGTAACATGCGCTTCTTTAATGAATTGGGTAGAAAGAGAAAGTCTGATCGCCTAAAGGGTGAGTTAGCTATGTCTGCAATAGTCTATCTCATAGCCTCGGGGGTTCTCACGCCCAACACTTTTATATTAAGGCACAAAACATACAGCGTTACAAGTTTTAGATGACCTGTTTTCATTTAAGCCCTAAATGTCTGTGACAGTTGTACATTAATACAAATATTAGATTTAAGGATATTATATTTAAGCATCCTGTTGCACTCTACACGATAAATGATACAAACTCCGTCCTAAGTGCAAACAATATATATTTATATGTCTTTGATCTTGTTCTTTCTACACTACATGTTAAATTTAAAATTTAGAGAAAAATTTTAAAAGGTTTTAAAAACATCATAACTAAAGATTTTTAGAGTGCTACTACAAGAATATCGGGTTTGACGTGTGCAACATAATCTACATACCAGACACATATCAACGATGTAGATGTTGATAATACGAAGAATGTGACATTGTGTTTTTAAATGTTAAGTTTTAGACTGGGTTCAATGTGGCAGAAACGTTAAGAGTATACACCTGATGATGGCCGATAGAGGCCGAAACATGTAGTGTAGAAAGAACAAGATCAAAGACATATAAATATATATTGTTTGCACTTAGGACGGAGTTTGTATCATTTATAGATTTAAGGACATTACCCATAATCCTGTCTTTATCTAAAACCACCGCCCCGTTTATTTTTCAAAACACAACGTTTCGGAGATTGGATTCCTTCTCCGTCTTCAGGTAAAACCTACTCAGCTAGGCCCTGTCTCTAGAGATATGCAGTAGCTCTATAGATCGGGCCCAAATGAGAAGGTTTTACCTGAAGACGGAAACAGAATCCAAACTCCGAAACGTTGTGCTTTGAAAAATGAACAGGGCGGTGGTTTTAGATAAAGACAGGATTATGGGTAATGTCCAGAAATCTAATATTTGTACCTTTTTTATCTCTCGCAGATTCCAACTGTGTCTGTGTTTCTGGTTCAGATTTGTGTTCAGTTATGGTCCTTAAGACGATAATAATTCATGGGGGTCACTACGTTTCCAAATGAGGTAAGGAAGTTGGCCTATTCAAGCTTCACACCTTGAATATAGAACGAAATGAGAATGAAATAATTTCTGATTTAATATTTCCCGGCAAAGTTTGAGCACTTCCAAAATAATCGCTCGTGAATAGCCTAGTTTCGGAGGAAGTTCACGTATTTACTTCGAAACAGAAGTTAAATAATCCCTGAATAATAACTTCCTGCAAAATTCCAGTAACTATTTCCAAGTAAAATAGGAATAGACTACTTCCTGACGAAGTTCAGATATTTATTTCTGAGCACAAGTCTAAGTTCTCGGTAGATTTCAAATACTTAATTTGAAGAAAAGTAGCATAGTTTCAGGCAAATTTCATTCTTCCTTACTTCGATGCAAGAGCAGGAAATAGTATTCCCTTTATCTAGCCAAACTTCTCTCTGTATGCATGTCTTATGTAGGGCCACAGTTGTTCTGGTACCGATATTGCCACTACTTATCTCCTATTTCATGTGATCTGGCGACCGAATGTGACACTGTGTCACATCCTGTGAGTCAGTTTGCTTCTCGTATGCTTTCGTAAGCATTTTATCTATTTCCAAGGAAAGAAAGTAGACTTCTGGCCTTATCATGATACCTTAAGCTAGTGTGAGTCTCTCTTTGTCCCTGTGTCTATGTACAGCCTTTCAACTTGGAACTCTGTGATCATTCTTCATTGTACTGGAGCCCACCCCAATGGCTCAGTTTTTAATTGCATAGAAATAGTAACAATAACACGATGGACAAGTGAACTTCTGAGCTGATGACGTCACTTCTCTTCTGCTTCTATTTCCGTTGCTCCCACTGGGATCCGCGAAACGCTTCGTTTCACATCATATTCTTAATATTAGACGGTCGGTAGAACTCCTTGGACGGGTGATCAGCCCGTAGCAAGGCCGTTATCTACACAGGACAACACAGACACAAAACAAACCTAGTCAAACATCCGTGCCTTTAGTGGGATTCTAACCTAAGATCCCAATGTTCGAGCGAGCGAAAACTTGTGGTCCCAAAGTGATGCATGATAATAGATTTTCAAGCAATGAGCAATTTTTCATAACGCAATATTTTGTAAAATGTAAAAGAGTATCATAATGGCCGCTCGAACATCTCTGTAACTAATGGTACTCCATCTGTATGCGGAAGCATTTCCATAAACATATAAGTAGATGCCGGTACCTTCAGGAAACTAATGGTACTCCATCTATATGCGGAAGCATCTCCCTAAACAGCTAAGCAGAGGCGGTACCTTCAGGAAACTAATGGTACTCCATCTGTATGCGGAAGCATCTCCCTAAACAGCTAAGCAGAGGCGGTACCTTCAGGAAACTAATGGTACTCCATCTATATGCGGAAGCATCTCCCTAAACAGCTAAGCAGAGGCGGTACCTTCAGGAAACTAATGGTACTCCATCTATATGCGGAAGCATCTCCCTAAACAGCTAAGCAGAGGCGGTACCTTCAGGAAACTAATGGTACTCCATCTATATGCGGAAGCATCTCCCTAAACAGCTAAGCAGAGGCGGTACCTTCAGGAAACTAATGGTACTCCATCTATATGCGGAAGCATCTCCCTAAACAGCTAAGCAGAGGCGGTACCTTCAGGAAACTAATGGTACTCCATCTATATGCGGAAGCATCTCCCTAAACAGCTAAGCAGAGGCGGTACCTTCAGGAAACTAATGGTACTCCATCTATATGCGGAAGCATCTCCCTAAACAGCTAAGCAGAGGCGGTACCTTCAGGAAACTAATGGTACTCCATCTATATGCGGAAGCATCTCCCTAAACAGCTAAGCAGAGGCGGTACCTTCAGGAAACTAATGGTACTCCATCTATATGCGGAAGCATCTCCCTAAACAGCTAAGCAGAGGCGGTACCTTCAGGAAACTAATGGTACTCCATCTATATGCGGAAGCATCTCCCTAAACAGCTAAGCAGAGGCGGTACCTTCAGGAAACTAATGGTACTCCATCTATATGCGGAAGCATCTCCCTAAACAGCTAAGCAGAGGCGGTACCTTCAGGAAACTAATGGTACTCCATCTATATGCGGAAGCATCTCCCTAAACAGCTAAGCAGAGGCGGTACCTTCAGGAAACTAATGGTACTCCATCTATATGCGGAAGCATCTCCCTAAACAGCTAAGCAGAGGCGGTACCTTCAGGAAACTAATGGTACTCCATCTATATGAGGAAGCATCTCCCTAAACATATAAGTAGAGGCGGTACCTTCAGGAAATTAATGGTACTCCATCTATATGAGGAAGCATCTCCATAAACAGCTAAGCAGAGGCGGTACCTTCAGGAAACTAATGGTACTCCATC
>NW_019718027.1:512042-531755 GCF_002891405.2 Cryptotermes secundus | reverse complement strand
GGTATTCCATCTGTATGCGGAAGCATCTCCCTAAAGAGCTAAGCAGAGGCGGTACCTTCAGGAAACTAATGGTACTCCATCTATATGTGGAAGAACTTGCAAAGCGATCTTTTGGTTTTTAGACGTACAAATAAACTAACTTATATTATTCCTCTTCATACGCGTGTCTTTCTAACTGCATTCTCTGGTTCTACGTCTGATCGCTTCATTCAGGCCTAGTATAGCTCCTCCCTGCATCTGCCCTTCTCACATTATCTAATCTCGTAGAGCCTTTGCCACTTCTCAGGAACCGCATCCGACTTGGGAGATATCTGTTGCACAGGTTCGCGTTGCGTAACCACCAGCAGCGTGTGCTCTCTGGCCCCTTGAATGCATGCTGCCTTAACGGGATTTAACTGTTTCCACCTTTTTGTGCACTAATATAATTTTAATTGTATTTATGTCCGTTACACAAGAAAATCACTCGCATGAAATTGTATATTGCATTGTGCATGCATCGGTGGTAATGGAATTGCAACAAAAGATGTCAAAATTTTAATTTTTTTATTATAAGTAATATTAACAAAAATGTCATGTTAATAACTGCATTGTAGAATTTGATGCAGTTCACACTGAATTTTATGATTATTACAATTTTTGTAACTTCACATTTTATTTATAAAGTTCGATCATTTGAAGATGATTTTTTTTTCAATGGCTCTTTCAGCCCATTAGACCGCGCGGCTACTACCGTGAGCGGCGAAGATCATTTAAGGGACTGAAATATTTGTCGATGTGCTATTACTATTAATAATAATAATAATAATAATAATAATAATATTATAATTATTATTATTATTATATATTTTACATATATAAGTTTTTATGTTGTCGGATATAAAGACAATATTTTGGTTTCTAAATTAACACACACACACGTATATATAGGAATTAAGCTAACCGCCACACAACAAATATACTCGTTTTTAATTTCTTACAGTTAGACCTTTTATTTCTGCTATATGATGCGGCCGTACAAGGCCATCATCAGGCAGTTGTATATAGGAATACGTACAGTTACTGAACTACCGACACGGATCCATACCAGTGCAACGTGTCGTGTTGTATACTAACAGAAAATTTGCCTCGAGTTTGTAAGAATTGCAAAATAAGATAAAATATAAAAATGAAATACATGCCATGTGTCAAGTTATTTTTATTTTAAGTGAGATAAGTGTTGAATATATTACGGAAATATTAAAAATAGTTAAAATATTTAAAAATATGTATTATGTATGGAAGGTTAAAAAATATGTATGCAAAATTAATTGTAAGGCTCCAGTGCTGCAGTGTAGAATTGGGCATGTTATGTCATTTGTCCTCTATTTGACATAAGGAAAAATTGCCTGATCAGTGGAAGGAGTCTATTACTGTACCGGTTCACAAGAAGGGCGATAAAACTGACTGTAGTAATTATCGGGGTATATCACTGCTATCAACTTCATACAAAATTTTATCCAATACACATAGATGAAATTATTGGGTATCATCAGCGTGGGTTTCGTCGTAACAGATCAACTACAGATCAGATCTTTTGCATTCGTCAGATATTGGAGAGAAAATATGAGGTACATCAGCTATTCGTAGACTTCAAGAATGACTATGATTCAGTTAGGAGGGAAGTATTGTACAATATTCTGATAAAGTTTGGGATACCCATGAAACTAGTAGGCTGATTAAAATGTGTTTAAACGAAACGTATAGTAAAGTCCGTGTAGATAAACATTTGTCTGATAAATTTCTTATCCAGAATGGTCTAAAACAAGGAGATGCTTTATCGCCACTCCTTTTCAACTTTGCCTTAGAATATGCCATTAGGAATGTCCAGGGAAACCAGGTGGGACTGAAATTAAATGGGACATCTCAGCTGCTGGTCTATGCTGACGATGTGAATCTACTGGGTGATAATATAGATAACATTAAGAAAAAACACAAACTTTAATTGTCGCAAGTAAGGAGGTTGGTCTAGAAGTAAACACAGAGAAAACTAAGTATATGTTGCTGTCTCGTCACCAAATTGCAGGGAAAAATCATGACATGAAGATATGAAAGAGATGTTTTGAAAATGTGGCACAGTTCAGATATTTAGGAACAACAATAACAGATCGAAACCTGATTCAGGAGGAAATTAAGAGGAGACTGAACTCGGGTAATGCCTGCTACCATTCAGTCCAGAACCTTTTGTCTTCTCGTCTGCTGTCCAAAAACATAAAAATTAGAATATACAAAACTACAATTTTGCCTGTTGTTCTGTATGGGTGTGAAACTTGGTCCCTGGCATTAAGGGAGGAACATAGACAGGGTGTTGAGGAGAATATTTGGGCCGAAGAGAGATGAAGTGACAGGAGGTTGGAGAAAACTACATAATGAGGAGTTTCATAACTTGTACTCTTTTCCAAGTATAATTAGAATGATCAAGTAAAGGAGGATGAGGTGGGCAGGGCATGTAGCACGAATGGGGAGACGAGAAATGTATATAGGATATTGGTGGGAAAGCCAGAAGGAAAGAGACCACTGGGAAGACCAAGGCATAGGTGGGTGGACAATATTAAAATGGATCTTAGAGAGACAGGATGGGATGGTATTGATATGGATTGATCTGGGTGAGGATAGTGACCAGTGAAGGGCTCTTGTGAACACGGTAATGAACCTTCAGGTTCCATAAAATACTGGGAAATTCTTGAGTAGCTGCAGAATTGGCGGCTCGTCCAGAAGGACTCAGGTCCATGAGTAAGTAAGTAAGTATGTCATTTGGAGATCTCTGTTTGAAGTTTTCTACGTAGTAACCCGAGGCGTGGAGCCCAGAGGCAAGTTTCTGTGACGTATTGGGTGTGCAAATTCCGTTATGTTTCACTATATGAGCACAAAATATGACGTATATTTTTTGTCTGGGCGTGTTCTACCTGTGCATTGGTTCGGCGTAGACTACTGCTGATGGTGGTGTCGCTGTTCGTATCGAGACTCTATGGCATTCATACTTCATGCTGTATAACAGAGTTTACCTTATTGCAGGACGAAGCTGCTTAAACAATATTTGAAAAGTTAGTTATTACCCTCCCCAGAAAACACATATCACTATTTTTAGTGACGCCCCACACAAATAAAGTCTACTCTTACTTAACATTACAGGAAACGGTACGCATAATTACCAGTGCCCCGAAAGGATGGTTCTACGTCCAAACATATTTTGTCTCGTTAAATGTCACGAATCGAATTATTGGTGTGGCGACAATGTTCTTGAATTGTATTGGCGATGATGTTTTCAGTTGGAATGTTAGCAGGGCCTACCATCTGTCCAGAATAATATTTCCCGTGGATATCTTCAGTCCGTTCATTATGAATTTATCATCCTACGACGCAAAATGATTTTAAGTACTGGTAGCGTTCTAAATAACCCGCTAGAAGAAATAGTGACGCTGTTTTTTTGCGAAGTTAACATTCTTAATATTTTTGTGGCGAAAGCTCACCGTAGCAAAGCGGGTGGAGGCTGGAAACCGTTCGTCTGTCAACCAAGATTGGCTTTTCGTTTTATTATTCTTTACAAGGGGAAATGATGTTCACACGCATGCGTGATGCCTCCCATTTCAGTCATTCTTAACCTAAAAATACCTTAGTAGAGAATTTTTTTTTTGTAATTAAGTACAAATATCTTGTCATTTTTTTTCAGAAAACATTCAGTTTAGGTTAATATTACAGTGCAAATTGACTAATTCCGTTTGTAAATTTTATGGAACCTTCTAAATGTTCAAATTAAAAGGAAGAGCAACGAACATAAATCCTGGCTTCATAATTTTGAAATCCTGGAACCGTTCTAATAGGCCCTCTCGTAGCAGAAAATTCTAATAAAATATTCTGCAGGAAAGCAGTTCATAGGAGTAGGAAATTCAAGTGTGAAAATGATTCTACGCTTTTAACGGAATATCTCACAATTGAAACTTGGAAGCCCTGATTCTGTCAGACATCGCTATAATGGATTTATGTATGGCTTGTAGCTCTTTGTTAAGATATTCTAGTGGCCTGTCATGTACAATATATGCACATACCCTATTCAGCTATTAGATTTTTTTGGTTTTCCTTTTCCATGAATAACCTGATCTCCTTCAATAAACAAGAAAACCTTTGCGGAACGCGTCCACGACATATCGACCTCACAGAGTTCAGTTTCTGTTCCCCCCGCTACTACACGATTTCACAACGCTGAAGGGCATTTGAACGAATAAATTTACAGTTTTAACAACAGAAATCAATGAATGAGTTATCTTCAAACTTTATTCACACAGCGCTCATTGATGAAGAATCCAGTGGAGGCTAAAGAAAGAAGTTCCCTCGAATTCTTTCATTTTTTGTCTTTTTTTGCAATACAATTACTTCTGCCAATCACAGCCGGAGCCTCATCAATAGGGAACCAAAAATTTTGTCCCAAGAAAGTTAATATTTGCTAAAAAGAGCCACCATTTCGGAAACAGTTCACCAGCATCTGTCGTTCCTTCCATAGGAACCAAATCCAGATGTCTCAACACTGACTGAAAGTCCTTATTGACTCCTGCAACAAAAGCAGCGTCATCAGGTGTAACCAAATACGTTACAAAATCTTTATCTCTTCTTTGAGCTGACTACATCTGCCAAATCGTTGACACAATCAGCTGCTGTATTCGCAGTGAGACTAGTGACTTTAAAAAGTTTTTCTTTGGAACAAAGCATTTCTTCCTCACGTCCTCGCAATCCGTACGTAAATGGTCTTGATATTTTTGTAATAATTTTTGAAATAGCAAGTGTTGCAAGAACTGCTGCTTCGTTTTATTTAGTAGCAACAGTGAACACGTTCTGCGCAGATCAGGCTTGACATTCTGTAATTTGTCTTCTTTATGTTTACATAAAGTTTCGGTAATGGTGACGTAAATTGTATTATTCAGGCAGTTACTTACTCTTGCTGAATATGGGGCAAACAATTTTATTGCCCACTGTCCTAACAAGTACACGTCTTTGAATTTCCCTTGAAATACATCGCTTCTACATTTTGACACAAATATAGAAGGTAAAGTTGGCTCCTGTACTGAACTAATAAACACTACACCATGAAGGCGTATGGTGGAGTCGATGTATAGATCCACGTTTTCTTGACCTCGGCACTAACTGGAGGTGAGTGGTCAGCTTCACGCCCCTGCCACTTTACCCCAGGGAAAGAGTCCCCGGTATCCATTGGATAGGACGCTGGGTGGGCCCAAGAGCCGGTCTGGATGACGTGGAAAACCGAAAATTCGTGAATCTACCGGGACTCGAAATCCTAGGCCTCGTTCATCAAGCCCGTAGCCAGTCGCTATCCCTGCTCCTGACACAGATTGCAAGGTCCACTCGCTAGAGAAGGAAAGAGCTGCGATGTCGCTCCTTGCGGAACGGTTGCAATCATCATACGCTAGAACCCCGGTCAGTAACGTCCGTAAAGCGACGTGGCACAGTAAACCCATTCTTCCTTACACTTTAGGCATAATATAAATCGTTTTACTTGAAATATGCAAGAGGAAAATTGTTTTTTATTCCAGTTGATGGCCAACAGCGATCCTGAAATTCTTGGAGCGAATGAACACATTTCTGTGACTTATTAAATACTGTTTTCCGCCTGTATACAAGAGTTTCTTGGCTTTGGTGCAGTTACTGAGGAACACACGTGTCATGGACACTTCGGTTTATTGAACTTGAGCAGCAAAATGCTCGGAAATGTCCAGTTCCTTGGCAGCAGCTAACGAACGCAGAGCATTTGGTTCGAGACGCTCTGCGTCACCCGATACCAATCAATAGCTATAGATAAGCTAGAGGACGGGTAGCAAAACTTATTTAAATTTTGGCCCATGAATCCCCACCCCAAAATAATCTGAAAGAAAAAGCAAAATAAATGAATTCACCATTGAAGCGGGCCACATTCTATAATAAAAAAAGCTCAGTGCTTAAAATGAACTACTGGCAGGCCGCTGTACAGTCTCGATAATGGCGAAGTTATTAAACAAGCAACTACAGAGCGATACTAGTGTGCAGGACTAAACAGCGGGGACCTGCACTTATTTGCTACACGGCACATCTCAAAACATATGGCCCCTCTCAGTAGGGAGGGCCTCCACAGTATGATGTAGAGCCGCCACTGATAAACAACGCATATTTAATAATGTATGACATACACTTATTTGCGACATAAAGTAAATAATTGAGGATATAAATAGTTTTACAACCAGAAATTAAAATGTAGGGCAAACGGCGATTGACCACATGCCTCAAATGAAAGTCTGTAGAATTTATATTGATAAACAATGAATATTAATCTAAAAGGCAAAGAGTGATTAGCAACATAAATCTTAAACCTACACCTAACTAACTGTTTATGTGCATAATGCACACACCGATTTGCGACATAAAGTGAATAGGCACTAAACTTATTTGCGACATGCATAGTGCCCACACTGCCGATCACAATCCGGCCTCGCGGGCTAGGGCATGAACTGTCTTCGCCCGCCCGGACACTGGGATCCCACTAAAGACATGAACATCTGTGTTTAGGTTGCGACCTTGCGACGGGCTGTTCCCCCGTGCAGGGAATACTGCCGACTGTGTATAGGATTAAGAAACTAAAAACGCGGCCGAAGTCCAACAAAAGGGCTGTAGAGCCACAGATATATATATAGACAGACAGATAGATGGATGGTTGGATCGATAGATAGATAGACGGATGGATAAACAAAAAGAAAGACAGAGAGACAGATATATTGTCTAGGGTGGTGAGAGCTACATTAATGTAATTTTCAGGATTCTAGATGGGCCAGAAATTTTACGTGCAAACTCCGCAAATGAAAGGCGCTAATTCAAGAACGAAGTAAAGGACACCTTCAATTACCCGCGTGCGTCGTGAACAAGATAGTCGGCCGGCAAGTTTTTGACAGAGAGAAAAGAAATTCCATCTTCATCGAAACGGCACTAGAGCTTTCTAAATGCGTCCCATTCTGAGTGCCTTCTAGGGGCGTCTGTAGACCTAGATCCTATATGTACGCGGACAGTTGGAGACTGCAATGTCAGTGCTGTGGAATGTCCAGGAACGCGTCCGGCGGGCTCACTGTGTGTAGACCTGCAGGCCTAGGCATGGTCAGTCAAACGTAGAGTTCGAAATGGGTGGACGGATTCGAATTGCTGCCGAACACGCAGACTGTGATGAAGATGATTCAGGGCTGTGATGTCCCTGGAATTTAAAATTAATTTTATTTTTCATTACAGGTCTAGTTGTGTGTAAGTTCTTCCCAGTTAACAGAAGTAGGCCCAATTTTACAGCTAAACCCAGCTACATCCATGGGCTGAAGTCCGCTTTAAGCGCCTCATAGCAACCCACATAGTCCACTTCTTCCGTGGAACCTGAAGGTTCACTGTGTACCATGTTTACAGGAGATCGCCCCTCGAACGTATCCCAAGCCAGATGAACCCATTGCACATTCTTAAAATTAATTTTCTTTAAGATTTCTTAATATCATTTCTTCAAATGATCTCTCATTCTCAAGTTTCCGGAATAAAATGCTCTATGCATTTTTCATGTCTTTCTATGCATGCTACATGACTCGCCTATCCCGTTCCACTTCACGGCAATGTCATTTCCTTCTGGGTCGCCAATTTACGAGCACCCAGTCTTGATATTTTCCCCTTAAGGTGAGAATTAACAATGACGGACATCTCCACATCCTTTTATTCATTGTGCTCTTATAATGTCATAAAGAGGACTACCAGCCGCGTGACGCCTGTAACAAAGGATTTATAAATTATATCCCAACATGTTTTCTTCCAAGATATGAATTTTATGAACGCATATAAACACGCGCAAGCACGCGCGCAAAGTTTTCAGTTCATTTGTTAGCAAAATGGATAAACATTGTAAGTTATTTAGAATTTCATTTGGAGTACTTGATTTAAAACGAAATTACACAGATTCAGAAAACATCTGTGCTACTTACAGTTATTTTCACTTCTTCACCATGGAATCTTTCCTGTCTAAACTTGACTGCCTTTGTGGACGTTCAGCATCTCTTTCAGACGTTTCTCTGCAGTGGACGACGTGTCTCACGTAAACAGACTTCATACTACAAACTTGAAGAAGACTACATACAGAGTTACACTTTTTTTTAAGATGGCGGGTGCAAGCTGGTAAGTTTGGTAACCAGAAACGGCGCAAAATTACACGGCGTCGTAACCCAGAAGAGAACAGGAAGTTCTGGGAAGAGCTAATCACTTACTTCTTTGATACGAAAACAATCACATAGAAAACGAAGCATTTAACAAATCTTCTAGTGTTTCTTGTGTATTCTTTGCCGCGGGAACATGTTTACCGAGCTGTTGCCTAGCAACGGTAATGTCAATACAGATAGAGACACATTTTTAGCCTCCTTCTCTAATGTAGGTTTCAACGTTCTCCTTCCGTTCTGGGTGTCCTCCCCACACATCAGTTTTGAATGCTTGAACCAATCGTTATGAAACTCTATGGCACCTCAGCCCATTGCAACGGCGTACCTCATACCTCTATCGTTGCTAGGTAACGGCTTTTTTTATTGCTAGTGGGATGGGACTAAGTCCCTTGTACTGCGGCCACTTCTGGCCTATTTTACCAGCCCCAGATGATAGGTGAGGGTCATTGTGGAGCAATTGGTGGAATGAAGATTGGCAGAGGAAACCGAAGTACTCGGAGAAAACCTGCCCCAGCGCCACTTTGTCCACCACAAATTCCACTTGACCATACCCGGGATCGAAATCGGACCACCTCGGTGGGAAGCCAGCGACTAGCCGCTTGACCTATGGCGCAACGGCTTTCTATAAACGTTACCGCGGCACGCGACAATAGAGGAATTCTTAGACGCGTTGTTTTCTATGCGGTGCGTGTCGTATCTAAGGAAAGTAGAAGATTAGTTCTTCCCATAACTTCTTATTCAAAATGAGGAAAGTAGGCTAAAAATGGTCATGGCCCAGTGACCGGCCATTAAGAAGGGGGGGGGGCGATCAGAACCCGTAACTGCCCTTTCATTTGTACGACAAATTGCTCGGTTATCTGTAGATACAAATCAAGTAGCATTTCGAGTTGTACTGACGTCAGCATAAAATTCCTAAACAAATTTCAGTTCCAGTTGCCTCTTGTGTGGAGCTTGGCTTGATTGCAGTAATCGTGTCTGCTGCTTTTACGGTTTCCTTATGCTTTTCCACAGTACAACAATGCCTCCGAATAGCTAATATAATCAACCAAGCTATGGAAAACAAACAATACTGCACTGCTGCCTTCCTCGACGTAGCATTTGACAAAGTTTGGCATCCAGGCCTGCTTTACAAAATCAGAAGAATTCAACCGGCCAAATATTTCGCAATACTGCAGTCGTACCTAACAGACAGAGAATTCGAAATAAAAATCAACGCTGAAGTATCCAACCGAAGAAACATACAATCAGGAGTTCCTCAGGGCAGTATCTTGGGTCCACTCCTCTACGTGCTGTACACCTCAGATATACCGACCACCGAATTAACAAAAATAGGTACGTTCGCAGACGACACAGCAATTTTCGCTACGTCAGAAGACCCGGTAATTGGTTCATCTAATTTACAAGAACATCTGAATCTGATGGAGAAATGGCTACACCGATGGAAAATCAAAGTGAATGAAAGCAAATCGGCGCATGTGACTTTTACTCTCAGGAAAGGCAACTGCCCCTCAGTACGTCTAAATCNTGGGGATGCGCCAGCAAGTCCAACATAGAAATCATCCAGCGAAGTCAATCCAAAATACTTAGAGCCATAGTTGACGCACCTTGGTACGTGTCAAACCAAACTCTTCACACCGACCTCAAGATCCCATATGTAAGAACCGTAATCACAGACAGAATCCAAAAACATTATCAGAAACTGGAATCTCACCCCAACAACGCAATAGAAGCTCTCCTTCAACCTACACAATACAGAAGACTAAGACGAACTTGGCCAAACGATCTCCAGGAAAACTGAGGCGTAATCGATGGATTACAGCTCTTCAAGCCAACTTAGTACAATAGAATAATTATTGTACATGACAGCAAATTAGCTCATAGAATGCAAATTCAGATTGCTGATAAATGATAAATAAAAAATGTATGTAAGGAGTGGACCTTATGCTTTTAAAGCACAGTAAATATGTGCATGAGCCCTACCACTTTCCATAACATTCAAACAGCTCTACGCTTAGCCGTGTTCCACATCATTATCAGAACAAACAGCGACTTCATTTTTCTCTAAAGATCTGTAATTGATTTGTCTTTGTAGTGGTAACGAAGTATGTTTTCTGTGCAGTAGGAGCTCAGTTGTTATATGACTGTTATTTGATGATTTCTTCATTCAGTTGACTGATATCCTGTGTTTTCTTTGAGGTAGGAGAGCAATTCTGGACGAGTTACATAAGATTTGTCACATAAAACAAAAACGAGGCTAATCTGCTGAAGCGCATCGTTTTCGAGCAGTGCAAAAGTCGAAACTCATTGAGCTTGCTGTTATTATGAGTGAAGGGGTATAAATTGTTAGTGTCCGCTACAGAAAGTCCTATGCAAAATGCTCGTCAAATTACTAAGGGTTCATGCCAGTGAAACTGTAGCCTTTGGGATTATGACGTCGTGTCATAGTTCAACGTGTATAGGGAACACAACCAACTTAGCAGTCTGCATACAATACGGTGTCCATAACCCAGTATTTATTATTTCCCTCAGTCGGTCTAGCCTACATACTGTATTTTATATCTCCTATGCTTAGTAAATAGTGTTTTAATTTACCCTAAACACGAGTCATTAAACTAAGGACATAAATGCAAGAAACTTATAAGAATTATTTACATGGTGCAGAGTTTGAATGAACTTAACTTAACCGTATAAACTTGCCGTTTGTATTGCCCAGGCACTCCATTCCTTACTTCTTTATTTGGTTTGAAATATTTCGTAATATTCCAGGAATAATTTACACAGAGTTTACGACTCGAGTTAATCCTTTGTCTCAACTTGTGGGACAAGTAGGTCCTGAATAGGTGTGCTAGCTTTTCAGGCTTGTTTAAAACGTTGCGATGATTACAGAAGAATTTCACATTGCATCGGGTGGGGCAGGATCACATGAGAGTGTCCGTTTTGTCTCATAATAATTTTCAAAATGTTTGCGCGGGACCGGCGGTTGAAGTTGGTTGCGCGCGCATTCTAGCGGGATACCCCTTTGATATTTTTTTCACTTCTCGGACAGCATCCCGCGTGGTGTGGTTGGCAGTGAGCAGCAGCTCCTTGTTTTCAGACTTCTCAATCTTAGCGGACGTTTCAAGGTTTCCAGTTCCTACACCCAATACCAGTGAACTTTTTTCTTTCATTCCTGGCCACAGTAAGTGCCTTTTATTTCATTTTATGTTTTTCTAATCCTTTTACCCCCTTTTCATTCTATGGTTGGGTTCGAAAATGAAACTCCACCCATGGTGATATGTCAGAAGCTCCACCCCGAGTGTTCCATGCAGTAGGAAGCCACGCCTACCCACCAAAGGAGGTGGAGCTTTGAATGGCATTGATGGTTTAGCTGTTGTCCGCCAGGGCGACGCTGCAATCGTTGCGCGCTTCTTTGACTGTTTTTTAACGGACCATCTCTTTGCGCCGACGCCGAGCGGTAGGAGCCGAGTCCGAAGCCATCCTGTACGAAGGAAGGACGTGTGAACAGCGGCTTTGTGTTTTGTTCTCGCTGTACAGTTTTTTTTTTTGTTATTTCTTTTCGAGTGCTCAGGTCTGGTCCAGTACCGCATTTGACGGTTGGGCCTGCAGGCGACGATTGGCAGTTTCAAATTGTTCCGTGTGCCTGTTTTAATAACCAATTTTAGTGTATATTTGGTTGCACCAGATGAAGTAACAGCGCAGTTTGTGAGTTCCCCACGGTCAAGATGAAAGTGTGTGTGTTTTTCAGTGAAAAGGAAAATGTTTGGATCAGATAGTGAGGTACAGACATAGGTTTGTGTTGTGTGTGGAATCAAGATCTTAAAAATAAGTTACGAAATATATTCCGATCTGTTTTGAAAATTAATGGAAAAGATGGCGGACCACAAGATAAGTGAAGGCGGGAAAATGTATGCTGGAGCAGTATGTGTGACGTGTGTAAGCATTTCGGGATAGGTCCGCAGCCGTATGAAGGAGATTTTCAAGGATGCTGGATCCTGGTAAGTGGTGTGGCCGGACGGAGGCGCTACGAGCGGGCCTAAGTATTGATCTCAGCATCCCCTCCCTTCACCCCCCTTTTGTAATGGTTGACTGTACTAGCCCACATCAGTTAACCCAGAGAGTCTTATCAGTCGTATAGAATTAAATTAGGCACTTGGAATTGCTGATCCATCGCCTAGGGCACTAGTTTAGTTAGTCGCAGTTAGCGAGTTTTTAGAAGCGAGGCTGCCCACACTCAACGTATGTTTGGCGGAGCGTAATGGAGCCCGTAGTCCATACGATTGTGGAACTGGGGGGAAGTTAGTGCGAAAGGTCACTTCCGTTACGATATAGTGGCATGAAGGACCTCTAAACTTAGGCAGCGTTTGGGAGTTCACGCTGCAGTCTGCGTTTGATAAACTCTACAGCCGATTTAGCCAGTTAATTGTGATTAGGAAAATGTGTATTTATTCCCATAGCCAGACAAAACCCATAAGGTTATGTTGTGGGCGAAGTGGAGATGTATTGAGCGTTAGAGCAGGTGTTGATAAGGAGTTCGAGATAAACGCTGCCCATATCGTGTTCAGATTCATGTGATCAATAAAAGTAGTAAGTCCGGTATTTGGAAGGCAAACGCGCCATCACTTCTGTTCGCATACCCAACTAGGTTAGCTCTGTGTGGTATTCTGTGCAATTAGAGCTTCAAACTCATAAGAAATTTCCGTTCCTACCTCTCGGTAAGCACAGTGCGTGTCCTGTAAGGTGAGCAGTCGTTTATATCGGGAATCATATGATAAACATACATACGCCGTGTGAGCAAAATGCAGAGTGTCTGAATATTGAAGCAACAGATAGGCCGTAGTGTAGGCCTGAACTCTGTTTCGCAGTGTTCAGTAGCGTGTGACACGACTATGGAGGAAGTTACCTGCATACACAATATAAAGATATCGAACGAAAAGCTTGTGCGGCTGAAGAGAGTACGTATTTCCGTGTTTTCGTTTTAATATGGATGCTTGTTATGAAATTTCTGTTCAATACGGTGACCTCGCCGGACACTTTTGCGTCAGTGGCCCCCAGAATACGGTAGCTGTATCGGCCGGTAGGTTGCAACATTTTAATTCAGATGTGCCGGTTGCATAATAAATATAGCAAAGGGAATAGGCTCGTACAATCTGTCACAAGGCCAGCTAATTCTTTTCTGATCTAATTAAGGGACCGAATATTTTCATGGGTATAATACACCATGAGGGCAAGCTTGTATGACATACAGGTTCAAAACAGCATAAAAATATAGCTATTTTTTGGGATTTGCATGGCGATATTGAAAGTGTTACAGAATTGTGCGTGCGGGAGTGGTGCTACCTTGCCTTCACTGTTTAAGTCGGAATCCCTTACAGTATGACTTTGTTGGAGCATCAGAATTTTAGAGGTTTGCGTGATGTTTCCATATTAGTTTTGCTGTGAGTTTTCTAGCCAAGTCAACCAATGGAAGTTAGAGAACACACAGACTGTAAATAAGTGAGCACGAGAGATTCGTACACCGTGAAATATTTTAGGAGGTATAAGTAGCTAGGTCTGTGTTACCCCTTATCAGCTTACCTCATTACGTTATCGTCAATTCATTCTCGTAATATTCAGAGTGAAACAGAGAAAGAACTGTTAGGAATTCCTGTACGAGGTGACGAGTTTTTCATTGTTATTACACGGATAAGAGCCTGGCTGTTTACAAGTATTCGCATTGAAATTACGTATAATGCGTATAGGCCTATAGGCGCAAAGCGTAGGGTTGCACCTGAGGGCGAGAGTTTGGTTTCAGTCCCTCTGTGTGATGTCAAAGCTTATTATTTCTGACGGAAATTTGGTTACAAAAATATATATATAAGAGCCTGTTTAGTATATTATTTTCTTTCTGGCCAGATGACGTAGTTACTGACAATGTCTGGCAGATGGCGTTAATAGTCAGGCGGCCTCGACGCGTCATTCAGTAACATAATTAAGTTACATAAATGTGTTGTATAAAAGCTAGCGCAATATAGGCGCCTAGGCCTATGTCTGTTTCCTTGCTCCCACACAGGACGCGGACCTTGCGAAAACGTTGGAATGAAGTGCGTTAATTTTCAACGGGTATTGCACTGTTCTCATATTTAAGCCTATATTTACCCCTTTCAGGTCTCATTCACCAAACTGATTGTCTGTTTTGAAAAGTTGACGTACGTTTTGTTAATAGACTTGAAAGGATTCTGACGATGGTGTATGCTGTACAGAGCTATTAGGCTAATTTTGGACTTCATCCATCGTCTGGTATATATAAGACAAAAACCCCAAGGTTTCGGAGACTGGATCTGTTTCCGTCCTCAGGTGGATGGGGCAGGGTAGACCTACTCAGTTGGGCCCGATAGAAAGAGCTAGTCTCAATCACTGTAATAACTTCCTGTTAAATAAGTTTCTAATAAAACAGCTTCATTATTATATACTTCTGCTACCACCATTAATGATGATAATAGTAGCAGTAGTAGCAGCAGCAGTAGAAGTAATTAGTGTTTTTTTTTATTGCTAGTGCCTTGGGACTAAGTCCCTTGTACTGCAGCCACTTGTGGCCTATTGTACCAGCCCCAGATGATAGATGAGGGTGATTGTGGAGCAATTGGTGGAATGAAGATCGGCAGGGAAACCGAAGTACTCGGAGAAAACCCGCCCAGCGCCACTTTGTCCACCACAAATCCCACTTGACCAGACCCTGGATCGAACCAGGGTTGCCGTGGAGGGAAGCCAGCGACTAACCGCTTGAGCTATGGCCCGGCCTTAGTAAGAAGAAGAAGTAGTAGTAGTAGTACTAGCAGCAGCAGTAGTAGTAGTAGCAGTAGTAGTAGTAGCAGCAGTAATTTTAAATTTTGTAAAGAACCCGTTACTTAAATAGTGCATTCAGATTTTGTATATCGGACATACACAGCAATATAATGTGTATACCATATTTCACGCTCCTTTACCCTTGGTTCATTACTTAGCAACATGAGACCAAAGGAAAGAACACTTTTCCGTGGCCGCCATGTTATTATCTTACAGGTATATTGAAAAAAGTACCAGAAAATTGGCATGTGTATATTCTTCCAAGATCCCTTACCGCAAACGATTTTAGGACCCAAGGTTAAGTGCCGGTGGTATCATAAGTTCGAGCATCCGCCATGTTATTCTTAAGGATTTCTAAACATGAGAAAGTGCAGCTTTAGCGTGACAGCCACCGACATAACTTTCATACCACATTTCATGAAACTCGGTCAGCTAGTTCACGAATTTAAAGAGGGAAGGGACAGACATAGCAGCCATGTGTCGGCATTGCAGTAGAACCATCACGGCGTTGGTTCTAATTTCAGGTGGGCAGGCGAACGTGACATTAGAACCTCCCGAGCGTTGGTTCTGACTTTATACAAGTGGACCGGCCAACATGACATTAGGACCTCACGAGCGATGGTTATGATTTTGTACAGGCGGACAGGCGAACATGACATTAGAACCTCCCGAGTGTTGGTTCTAATTTTATACAAGTGGACCGGCCAACATGACATTAGGACCTCACGAGCGATGGTTATGATTTTGTACAGGCGGACAGGCGAACATGACATTAGAACCTCCTGAGCCTTGGTTCTAATTTTATACAAGTGGACAGGCCAACATGACATAAGGACCTCACGAGCGTTGGTTTATAATTTTGTACAGGTCGACAGGCCAACATGACATGAGAACCTCTCGAGCGTTGGTTCTAATTTTATGCAAGTGTACAGCCAACATGACATTAGAACCTTCCACACTCCACTGGAAGCCTGAACTGGGACAGGTTTTTGTCAGTCCCTCGTAACACGTCAACTCAGGTCAAAAGGTCAAGAAATTCCTTGTCGTTGAAAGGTTCATCACCGTCGCGACAAAATTCTGGACATTGGATCTTGCCGTGAGACACATGACTTCATATGACCTGTCAATTTCACGAAGATCCACTTTCACATTATTCCATCAACATTGTGTCTTAACGTAGGATTAGGCCGCGCCATAGCTCAAGCGGTTAGTCGCTGGCTTCCCACCGCGGCGGGCGGGTTCGATCCCGGGTATGGTCAACTTGGATTTGTGGTGAACAAAGTGGCGCTGGGGCAGGTTTTCTCCGAGTACTTCGGTTTCCCCTGCCAATTTTCATTCCACCAAGTGCTCCACAATCACCCTCACCTAACATCTGGGGCTGATACAATAGGCCAGAAGTGGCCGCAGTACAAGGGACTTAGTCCCACCCCACTAGCAATAAAAAATATAAATACCGTAGGCCCGTCGTGTTTCCTGAAGCATATATACATTTTTATTTGCACAGGCGTACTAAGTGTCTCACTTACCTCTTTCTTCGTAGTTTAGTTTGTTCTACCCTAAAAGTCCAGGGTAGAAATTACAAGCCATGACGTTCCTAATTGTATGCCTTTTTCGCAGTTCAATTTTTATTTTGTCTCTCAGGTGGGCCTACAGAGGTTCGCATAAATAAGCGTTATACTTCTACCCTGAACGTGGAGGCAGCAAATTTCTCAGATAGTTTGGCCTTTTCAACCAGTTTGCACGGCGTCACGCCCCAAAAGGCCATTTTCTTTATGCTTGAATCTCACACGTCTGCTTTTCTTCTTGTTCTGTAGTCACCCACCCATTGTAGGCTCTATAACCCGTGCAGTTGAGGAAGCATTAATCTCAACTCATGTGTGTCCCTGGCAATAGAGTGACTCGAGACCTGTAGTCCAGAAGACTCTCGTCTGTTTCATGTTTTCTAGGCGGAGCTCAAGACTCGGGGTTTTCTATTGGGTCTGGCGGCTCGGAGCGTTGACCGTGGTACTTGTAGTTGTCAGCCCGCACTGCGTCAATGTTAGGCTGCTTGGACGCCATTCTCTGCGATCGCCCCACGATCTAGCGGAGCGCCAGCTACAGGCACAGTGTTCCGACAGACTTCGTGTGCATGAGCTCCGCCACGGCAAGAAACGCATCTGCGTCCCTTGCAATTAGGGCTGTGTGCCTCACGTCTTAGGGACAGATTTAGTGTTAGCAAATGCTACACGTAACTTGCAAATTTTCACTGCAAGCTATATGCCCTATGTTGTGGTAACGTACTGCATTGCAAACTGTCATGTAACATCGAATTTTCAACAGGAGTTTTTTTTTTTCCTTCTCGTCTCCTAGTAATTTGATTTCCTTTATTTGTAAGATCTCCTTCACCAAGCCTCATCCAGAAATCGAGCACTGGAATACTAATATTTATTTTTTTGCCTTTGACGCTACAGCCATGGGCTTCGGGCCTACCCCCATGAAACTCCCCGTTTCACTTCGGTTTCCTAGATCTTAGACATTCGGTAGGACTCCTTGGGCTGATCGCTTGTTGCAAGGCCTGGAATAGGTATTTTTTTTTATTGCTAGTGGGGTGGGACTAAGTCCCTTGTACTGCGGCCACTTTTGGCCTACTGTACCAGCCCCAAATGATAGGTGAAGGTGATTGTGGAGCAACTTGTGGAATGAAGATTGGCAGGGGAAACCGAAGTACTCGGAGAAAACCTGCCCCAGCGCCACTTGGTCCACCACAAATCCCACTTGACCATATCCGGGATCGAACGCCGGCTGCCGTGGTGGGAAGCCAGCAACTAACCGCTTGAACTATGGCGCGGCCATAATATTACTTACTTAAGGAGCTGAGCCCTTCTTGAGGAGAAGCCAAATCTGCAGCTACTCAAGAATTTCCCAGCATTTTATGGGACCTGAAGGTACATTACCGTGTTAACAAGAGCCCTCCACTGGTCCCTATCCTGAGCTAGATCAGTCCAATCCTTACCATCCCATCCTGTCTCTCTAAAATCCATTTTAATATTGTCCACCCACCTACGCCTTGGTCTTCCCAGTGGTCTCTTTCCTTCTGGCTTTCCCAACAGTATCCTATATGATTCCTTTTCTGTCGCCATGTGTGCTACATACCCCGNTATTATTATTATTATTATTAACATTAACGTTTCATACCAGATCTGTCAGCACGTGTAGGGTATATGATCATGCCACATTTCACGTGCGTCACTCCAGTCGTGGAGTAGTTATCGCTATCAGACTAAAAGCTGACTGTAGATCCCTTGCAGCTACCGTTTCGTTGTCTTGCATTTTACGGAAAGAAATGCCTCAACAAAATTTGCATATTATTCGCATATTTGTTGCTATTGCCGACACGAGGACGCTACTAAGTGATGCTTGTGTAGTCTCCACCATACAAGTTCACCCGCCATATCGGTATCACTGACAGAGAAATGGGGTAGCCTCCAATGGCAATATGTCCTAACGAAAATTAATTAAAATCCATCCGAAGTCTGAGTTGAAACATGTGGACAGACTGTGCCAGCCCAACTGATGTGGACGTCGTGCGGCAACTTCCTTCATCTTGAAATTTAAAATTTGTGTGAATAAAATTTATAAAACAGTTCCTAGCTTACAGGAAACATTTCGTCTCCGCTGTAAAGACCAAGCAGCAGTAACTGTTTATTGTGACAAACATTTGAGACACAAATACATTCTGTGGGCAGAATGCAGAGGCTTATAACACCAAACGGTGAGTCATACAAAAATGTAAAGAAATATAGTTTTTTTTTTCGGGAGAGAACAATGGAAAAATTAATTTTGTTGTTGCCTGCATGGTTTCAAATCCCATTCGGTGCTTCCTAATATTTTATCTAGTAGAGAGGCATTGGCACCATGACAGTGGGTGCATAACCTTCATATATTTTCATAGTAACCATAGCAACGAAGCGTGTTCTCAAGGCCACAGAAATGGCACGTGTGTGAGTCCAAGAGCCGTCACAGATTGCAGTGCAGCTTTTTCTGTACTGGCACGCCATGTGTAACACTCGAGCGTCCGTCTCTCTCTGTCTCAACCAATTCTCTCAGTCGGGTCGTAGTGTGGAGACAAGCCCAGGAGAATTTTTGATCTTTTCTGTTTCTGAAATTAGGAATGCTGGTGTGTCAGGTGTATGAACTGCCCTGTTTCTCCCAAACGATTCAGGACAGAAGAAAGTGGTAAAGGCAGAAGCGTTTCTCCTGGTGAACCATCTTTGACATTGCAATGGATGTTTTCTCATTTTGAATACAGGCACAAGATGCATCCCCCACCCCAAATATAAGAGTCTAGTAAAGGTAAAAGGGATTCCCACCGCGGCGGCCCGGGTTCGATCCCGGGTCTGGTCAAGTGGGATTTGTGGTGAACAGAGTGGCGCTGGGGCACGTTTCCTCAGAGTACTTCGGTTTCCCTTGCCAATTTTCATTCCACCAATTGCACCACAATCACCCTCACCTATCATCTGGGGCTGGTACAATAGGCCAGAAGTGGCCGCAGTACAAGGGACTTAGTCCCACCCCACTAGCAATAAAAAAAAAGGTAAAAATTTGATAATAAACTGAACCATCTATTTAACTATAAACTCCTTGGCTTGAGTACGCAAGCGAACTA
>NW_019718027.1:506444-511852 GCF_002891405.2 Cryptotermes secundus | reverse complement strand
GGACCCAAATCACCCCCCCCCCCACCATGCGAATTATTTCGGATGCAGTGTTTATTCTGCCTCTGATCATGGTAAAAGGGAAGTTGTCCCTGTGATTAACTAATTAAGCACAACAGCGTCATAACGTATGGGTTAGTGTATGTATAGACTCACGTTTTCTTGACCTCAGCACTAGTTGGAGACGAGTGGTCAGCTTCACGCCCAGGCCACTTTACACCCAGGATAGAGCTCCGGTTAGCAGTTGGATAGGAAGCTGGATGGGCCAGAGAGCCGGTCTGGATGACATGGAGAAGTGAAAATTCTTGCCTTCCTCCGGGACTCGAAGTTCGAACTCTCTGTCGTGCAGGCCGTAGCCAGTCGCTATACCGACTGCGGTCCCCATCCTTGTGAGAGCCTAGTTCCCACACGTTTTCAGTTATTTCTTAAGTTATGACTAATTTAAATTTTTGCTATTTATAGAAGTTTACGTTCTCTACGGAAGAAGGGACGTGCGTGCAATTCTGAAGGAAGTTGCTGTGAAGGATATCCATAAAAAGGCTTGCACTGCATTATGGCGTGATATAGGCCTAATTTTTTTAACGTTGTGTTTTTGAGTGTCTGAAGGCAGTTGTGCCGTTTTAATGCTGGAATGCAGTTTTCTTTATAGGCCTACAGCCTGCGCCATAAGAATTGTGTTCTGAAGGTCACAGACATGATAGTGAGCCGGAGAACATAGAGATGCGGGTCTGTATAACCACCAGGAGTAACAGAAACACATTCTGAAATCTTCCGGACGCCCACGCACGTCTACTCCCGGTCCCACAGAACCCACCCCCCCTCCCCCCAGTTCCTGCGGCGTTATAATTTGTCAGTTGACTAATTATTCGTATTAAACATGCTTACATTAACCGATTTCAGTCCGTCTGCAGTATATATAGTTTATTGAATAAAACGACAAGTTGCATCATTGACAGGTTAGAGCACAGTGATTGCCGTGTGCCCCTTACCTACTTACTCATGGAACCGAGTCCTTCTGGAGGAGCCGCCAATTCTGCAGCTACTCAAGAATTTCCCAGCATTTTATGGATCCCGAAGGTTCATCACCGTGTTCAGAAGAGCCCTCCACTGGTCCCTATCCTGAACCAGATCAATCCGATCTATACCATCCCATCCTACCTCTAAGATCCATTTTATTATTGTCCACCTACCTACGCCTTGGTCTTCCCAGTGGTCTCGTGCCTCACCTGCTTTAATATTAAAAGCCCTGCATTTACCCCCCACGGTGTGATTTTATGGTTATGTGTAATGGCTTTCAAAATAGACAGTGGTTATTTCCATAGAAAGCATTAACCGGCTGGCCTTTATACTGGTTAAGGTGTATTTGCTGTTGGGTTGCAAATGGCTTCTTAAATGTTATTTAGAAGAACTTACTGTTTCAGATAATTAAATATGCGTACAGTAGACTGTCCATCTACCGTGAATTGTTCTAGCGAGGCGCGCAGTATTTGCATTGCGACTGTACCTCAGAAGGTGACATGTCGAAATTTCCTGTGGCTTGTGTCGGTTCACTCCATTTCGGAGTCGCTATCAGCGGTTTTTAGAACCACGCCTACTGACAGATGGGTAGCAATATGAACGGGCAGTTCTGTCGTTAATATCAGTAGAAACACCTAACACTCGACCATGATTTGGAAGCTGTAGAATGTTCAGTAGTTCTAATGACAGTGGCTGATCGGACTGAAATTGCCGTGTTTTTCCCCAGTTACTACATACATACGTTGCAATATTAAGTTCAGATTTCCGCGTCTTCTAACATAATCATCCTTTGGCCTCATGTAATGTTAAGTAATCTCATTACTTGATACAGTCTGTTTAAATATCGCGTGCTCTACCCATTTAAATCGCAGAAAATAATTTGCCGAACAGACCGAATACGTAAAGAAAACTGTTGAAGAATTCAGACACACAAGGAGTTCATCTTCGCTAGCGACGAATTAGGCGAAGGAGTGGGACGTTCTCAGAGTCAAGTCGGGCCGACCCATGTTGTGTAAGCTACCTTAACGACTGCTCTGTCTAGACTTGTGATCCATAATCTTTTGCACGTCCCATCTCACCCAATGTTTCGTCAAAGGCTCGTAGACCCACCTTAGTAAAATGAAAGGCTCGACATTCAACGGAACTGCATTGTCACAGATATGTATATCTTAGTATTATATTAATCATTAATAGAAGTTCTTGATGTCAGAACGTTCAGGGCAACAGATTATGATGCTGAGCACTACCTGGTGGCAAAAGTTAGGGAGAGACTGGCTGTGAGTAAAGAAATAACGCACAGAGTTCACGTGGAGAGGTTCAATCTCAAGAGATTAAACGAGGGTAAAAAGCAGTATCGTGTTGAAGTCTCAGATAGGTTCGCGGCTTTGGAAAACTTAGCCATTGAGGTGGGTGTTAATAGAGCTTGGGGAACTATTAGAGAGAATATCAAAATTTCTGCCAAGGAGAGTCCAGGTTATGAACTGAAGAAGCATAAGCCATGGTTCGATGAAGGAGGCTCAGAATTATCACACACACACACACAAAATGGACAGATTTCAGTGGTTACAGGATCCAAGCGAAATTAATGGAGATAAACCGAAGAACAAGAACATTTGAGACCTGTATAGAGGAATAAATAACTTTTAAGAGGGGTCACCAGCCTACCAGTAACTTAGTGAAGGATGAGAATGGTGTTCTGCTTGCAGATTCCCACATTTTGAATAGGTGGAGGAGCTACTTCTCTCCGTTATTGAATGTACATAGGGTCAGTGCTGTTAGGCAGATAGAAATCCATACAGCTGAGCCGTTAATACCTGCTCCCAGCCCTTTTGAGGTTGAAACTTCTATTGCAAAATTGAAACGGTATAAATCGTCAGATAGTGATCAAATTCCGGCAGAACTTATTCGAGCAGGAGGAGAATTATTACATTCTACGTTCCGCAAGCTAATTACTTCTATTTGGAATAAGGAAAAATTGCTTGATCAGTGGAAGGGGTCTATTACTGTACTAGTTCACAAGAAGGGTGATAAAACTGAATTATTCACAGTTGAAGGCCGCAATGAGGATGGCAGTGAACTTACTGTGTCTGGCTTATCACCTCTGTTCGTTAAGTGTGTCACAACCCACTTTCGTTCATTATTCTGCTCGCATCCTATATGTGAGGTCTGTGGATGGAAACTTGAAGCATCTCAGATTCTTAAATAGTGTACGAAAAGTATAGACCCAGAAAGGGTGAAATTACCCCCTCCGGTAGCTAGGGGAACGGCGCACGCGCAAGGGAGGCGTTCTCCCCTTTTGTCTGCCGTCCGGGCTTGTTGCTGCTGTTCCCCAGTGTCTGACGGTCGGCCTAGTTTGTGTGACACAAATCTAGTCTTATCAGCATGTGCGCGCGATTGTGGATCTGCCTCCGAAGTGTGTCGTCATAGCTCATTAGCAACTGCTATTTCCGTTTGAATTGTCTGGGTACGTATATTTGTTGTATATCGATCTGGTTAGTCATTCGAGATTTGTATTTCGATACAAATCGAATTATTTATCGAGTCACGTCGTTGGAAGTTAGATCTGTGATTTAACACCGGTTTTTTTAATCTGTGATTTTCTTTTGTATATCGTCTTCACGTTGGTTTCATGGTTTAGTTTCTGAAATTGCGGAATTATTACCGATTTTAATATTAGCTCTACCTCCGTCTTTGCTTTCTGCTATGTACCACATTGAAAGTCACATATGGATCTGGTTATGTTAAGACACTGTCATGAATCGGTAACTTCTCCGTCGATCCTGTATAAATTTAACGTAAATTACTGTGTTCATCTGAAATTCATCCGACAGGAATACTCATAAATCACGTGCACTCTTTTGTTAAGGGTGCGTAGAAAAATCTTTGAGGTTAGAACACGTTAAGTATCGGTAGAACGAGCATAATTTGATAATTCATCCGATATATCTATCCCCAGAAATCCTGGAACTTCGTTTAGAATTCAAAAAGTATTTACTTATTATTATTATTCAGTGTTCATGCCGATATTAAACAGCCGTTTACATTTTAACCCTTTATATGACGCTGGTTACTATATGTACTCCCTGCTTTTAACATTGAAAACCTGCATTTTCCCCATACAGTATATTTGTTCCGCGTAATTCTAAGAATAAACGGCGGTTATTTTCTTAAACAGCATTTACAGATTGGTCTTCGTAATAGACGATGTTTTCTGTGAGGTAGGAACTGAATTTTTTTTAGTTATGTTTAGGCAAATTTCAGGCTTACGTGTTTAAGGCAGAACTAATATGTGACGTCACCAATCAGACTTAGCTACTTGATTATTTATGTACCAGAAGAGCCAGCCACGATATATAAGAAACTGCTGCCGAATGGGTCTGTACTGTGGAAATAAAATCTTTGTTAATGAAGCTGAGTTTTCGTACAGACATGTTTTCGGCTGTATTAAAATATCATAGCTAAATTCTGTGTTAGATGTGACGTAACAGCAAGTTATCGTACAAGCCGGTGGTCGCCCTTGGTTGTTGCATCTCAATTTTTGTAGCCGTTGTGATTGGAAGTGATTATACTGCAGTCAGTGGACCGAAAAGTTAGCTCTTACTTTCATCGGCCACGTACAATGCCGGACCACAAAAATTGCTTGGTTGTTGCTTTGTCCACACGGGCTGCCCGAATTTTCCAAGTCTCTCCAGCCTGTGTAAATAAACGAGAATCCGGATTAGTGTCGTGGCCGGGCAGGACAGAAACGAACGTAGTCCTGACGGGAAATGTCACCTCAGGCTCTTGTCATGCCCTGCATGTCTGCGGACGTGGCATTTGTGGCCAGTGTATGTGCCTTATGGGACAGGAGCTCAGCTTTCGTTCCACGATGTTTGATTTTAATATTTTATATCGCAATGCACCACCTTTATCATTCAGAAACCCCGAACTTTGGTCACAGATTGTATTTTGGGTTTCATTTGATTTTAAGTGGCTTTCGTTATACTTTAAACGGTTGGTTTTTGTAACAGAGACGCAGTGTATTTTCTGTGATACGAACTGGATTTTTAAATATTGTTGAGATGACTTTCAAGGTCAGATAGTTAATCTGCGGAAGGTAAAGGTAAAGTTGTCCCTGTGCTTAACTAAGCACTACGTCATGATGGCGCATGGGGGGGAGTGGATGTATAGAGCCACATTTACTTGAGCTCGGCACTAGTTGGAGGTGAATGGTCAGCTTCAGGCCTTGACCGCTTTACCCCCGGGGAGAGAACCCCCGGTACCAATTGGATAGGACGCTGGGTGAGTCCAAGCTCAGGTCTCGACTTGGAGAAAATTCTTGGCCCTACCGGGACTCAAACTCTGACCCCTCCGTCGCCCAGCCTGTAGACAGTCGCTATACCGAGTGAGCTATC
>NW_019718027.1:501088-506309 GCF_002891405.2 Cryptotermes secundus | reverse complement strand
CCCCCCCCCCGCCTCTTCCCCAGAGATATTTTTATATGTTTAATGCTGTTGCCATTGAGGCCTTCTTTGGGGTGGTTTGGTCGTTCAACCGATCGCTCTCCACAAGGCCCTCCCGCCCGTAGTGCTTGCAATGACGTCATTCCTGCACGTGTCAGGGAAATACCTTGCGCGAACTTGGCCATGCCGTAGTCGCGTCATCCTCTCGAACAGAGCTGAGTGCTGTATACGTACCACTTGCTTTGACATTAAGAAACTAACATTTTTGCCCGCAGAGTATATTTACTTATGCGGCTCATATGAATCTCACTGCAAACAGCGTTAACCGGCTGCCTTCTGTAATGGGGAGATATGTTGTGTTATGTGTGAGGTAGGAGGTGAATTTTTTCAACTTAATTAAATGAACTCAGCGCGTCGACCAAACAGGTTGGTCTAGCGGTTACGCTGTATTGGGGAGGCGTTTGGTTCGAATCTCATCCGGGTCATCGAATGTCATGGCTGAAGTTTTCTTAGTTCTCCTCAGGCCCCCTAGGCAAATGTCGAGAAAGTACCACGATTAGGCAACAGTTGTTTCCGTGAAATCCCTTGTAATTCACAGTTTATCAGTGTCCAGTTATTCGATGCGTCGCTCCAATCCATGGGGCGCGCACGAGAGCCCATTTTCACATCAAGTAGGCACAGAATTGCGATATCAACAACTGGTAGGGTTTGCAGTAGGGTAATGTCATAAAATTGGGAGGCTGCACTATGGCGGAATTTTGAGTTCAGCATTGGGAGGGCTGTATAAGAAGGCTACAGTGCAAGGTGGAATCTCGGCATTTTCTCTAGGAGCAAGGATAATCACGGAAAGCTTTGATCGAATTGGCCGTTGACAGGAGCTGCCGGGTGCAGGCTCACATCGAGGCATCAGTCCGGCAGCAGAATACACGAGCATTAAGGAAAGTCCCTGTATGTTCCTTTGAATTATTTCAAACACAAATTCGTGACACAGAAGTTTGCTGTATCCGTCGAATGAATAACTGCTTAGTTTTTTATTTATTTTCTTTCTTAACTGGGATTATTTGTGACAGATTTCAACGTGGCTTTGGAAGATTTCGAGTATTTGTATGAGGTTTGTTGCTGATGTGGTTAAGGTGTTGTCAGATTTGAGGTTTTCACGGCGGTGACTATGAAGAAAGCAGTCTTCAGTGATATGGTTAAGGAGTTGTTAGCTTCTCCTTACTCGACGTACCTGTTTCTTGAGGTTCTCGGTTTGGACAGCGCAGGGAAGCGGCCAGTGCTTGCCTAGAGGTTCCACCCTCCGGCCACCTGTGCCGAAGTGAAGGTCATGTAAGCAATATATAAAGATTCAGTGCCTCAGAACCTCAGTGGTTGCATTACCGTTACTGGTCCGTCAGTGCTGTTTACTGTATCATACGAGGCACATAAATAAACGTTGGCAAAATACAGAGTTTTGTAATATTATGTCAGTTGATACTTGTAATTATCACTGTACTTAACAAGGGTTGCTATGCATGTTCGATAAATCGATTGAGAATATGTGAACTGGATTGGATTGTCTTAGGTTATGGTCAGGTGGAAGCCTTTCTGACGACGCTGTGGTTGAACAGAATTGTTGAATTTCTCTTTGAACTGAACACGAACTCTGTAGTATAGAGTTAGCATAACATTTGGTACCTATGCAGGTATATCCAGGCACAGGACTTGTTGGTGTAACCGCTTGCTTACATCCAGTAGGCGTTGTTTCCTGCTGATCGATCAGTAATGACATCTGTCAACGGATGAGCGAAGCTTCCTGTTGTCAGAGAGTTGTGTGTGTGTGTGTGTCCCGCGTCATCGACAATTGAGAGTGTATGTAACCTTGACGTTGCGTTGTCCCGTGATTAAACTTTGGTGTGTGCAGTGGAATTTGCGAAGTTTTAACTTTATCTTCCGAAATAATATAAAAATAGGTTTAAGGACTGTCTCATGTGTTTTCTTTATGTTGTTAATCGGCCGGAACATTCTCGTGAAGCTATTCTTGAATGTTATTTCGGCTGTTAACTCTTTGCTTTCTAAATTCCTATCTTTATAGCGATTGGAAGATGGCAGTCGTGATGAAAACATTAGCGCTACTCCTTGAGCCTTGAAATGCTGTACTGCAGCGTGAAGCTGTTTGGACTGTTTAACGTTCGTTCGGGATGGAAAATAATGTACCACACAAAATATATTTCGGTTTGACGATAATTTTATATTAGATTTGAAGCTGTCACAGCGATATTGTGCAATGAAATCTCCGTGGGCGGTCAGCAGTGTCAGTGTAGAATTGGTGTCCGACGTTTAGGAGACTTGGACAGCCTCGATTATCACGAGTTGATGTGAGACAGGTCACATAAGTATAATGTGCCTAAGAGATTGTACCCACATCAACCCCTGCCGATGGAGACAGAATCTCCGAAACGCCGAATACGAATTCCATATTGATAGGATGTTCGCCGAGAAATCTCCAGTGCGATAATGTAGTCATTTTGGCACCCAAAAGGTAGGCAGAAACACCGACGTTTTTACGGCCTCTTAGGCTGGTTTGCATCCCTACGGAACGCGTCTTGAAATCTGTCCTTCTGTTCCCATGGACCAGCAGTTGCACAACCATTGTACGCTTTTTCATGATGTGTGACGTTGAAAGAGTTCTACTAAAATTTATCGGCGTCTTTCGTTAAAATCGAACAGACGTAAATATCTGTTTGTTTGCACGTGTCCCGACCGTAACTCGCCAAATATTGATCAGAGCGAGGAATGTTCCGACGAAAGGTTGCAGAGAAAAATGAAACACATGTTATGCCCAAAACAGTTTTGTTGGGCTTTTATGTTGTTCGGTTTCGAGAGTAAGTAGCTGCCACTTTTTATTTGCTGTGTTCGATCTAGTAGCTGAATATATTCTCATTTGATCAACGCGTTGCCAGGCAATAGCTCTGCGAACACGGTCCAACACGCAGGAATAGAGGAGGCTGTTTTTTCCATGTCGGCGGTGACGCCACTAAGCGGTGGGTGGTCACGTGACATGTGTTTCCTGTGATGCGTGTCCGTTCCTTGGCAATGACAGAATTCGTTCGGTTCAGGGACGAGTCAGTTCTCAGTAGGAGATGGGCACGGATGGTTCATAGCTGAAGAAGAGTACAAAAAGTCAGCCTGTGAAGATTTACGTGTGATTTGAAGACTTTATGTATGCTATAGTGCAGTGGTATCGGGAGTGTGTGATTTAGGGAGGCTTTTATACTTCCTGTGTTATAAATCAGGACTCGTGCAGATAGACTGAAAAGATTAATGTGGCGTGATTGTAAATTGTGTAAATCAGCAATAGCGTTATAATTATTTGTAGTTACGACCTGTAAGTAGCCAGTAAATCCAACTACCAATCCAAATCCGCGTCTTAGCCACTGTGACACGTGACAATATGTTTAGACCCACCGTTCCTGCTAATTCTATACTTCTGAAGTCCGAAATTTTTTCTTCCCCCCACCCTAAGCGTAAGAAAGACGAACTGACAATCGTGGGGGCGGGGCTGTGAATGGAGATTGAGATTATGATAGATTTATCATCATCTCGCTGCACCTGCCCGGGTTCTTTCATGTGCGACCTGGACAGAGTGGCACTTCCGGTTCTCCTGAAGATTCTCATTTCACCAAATGCTTAATATCTTTCATGTATCCGCTGATAATGCAATGGGCCATTAGGATCTAAGTACCAAGGTTCCTACGTCACCTTACGGATGAAAATGTATACAGTATAACTTTCATGGAGAAGAGCAGAGTCCTTATCGAGAAGCTAATAGTTGTTTACCCTATCAAGAAATTCGCCATCTTTTATGGAAACCGAATATTGATCGCCGTGTTCACATTGATCTTTAATCTGAGCCAGCTGGATCCAGTCCATGCCTTTACACAGGCTTTCCAGCCAGTGCTTTGTTATGCATTTCTGGCGCCTGCCATACGAGACTGGAATCCCCCCCGTTCTTGACTCCTCCTTTTATTGAGGCTGGTAATCTAATGACGAGAAGGTAAAGCTCTTCCTGTAACAGGCCGTGAAGACCCATAGGGTTGTGAGACGTCGAGGCTCCCACATTTTCTCTAGACAGTCAGCTCACAGATGGCAGTTAGGTTGTGAGCCTTACGCGCCGGCCGCCCTCTACCACAGGAAGATTCCTGGTACTCATTTCTGTTAGAGGCTGCGTCGACCCCAGGGCCATAGTGCGGCTGGAAGGATTGGGTCAATTGAAAAATTTATTGACCTCATCGGGAATAGAACCAGCGATCTTCCGGCTTGTAGCATCATGCCTCAACCAAGTCGCAAAGATTAAAATATAAAAATGTATAATTTTGCCTGTTGTTTTGTATGGGTGTGAAACTTTATCTCTGATATTAGTGGGTGTTTGAGAACAGGGTACCGAGGGATGAAATAACACTGTTCTGGAGAAAGCATAATTTTGTACCTCGCTAGATGTTGGATGGATGGGGAGCGCATGTAGCACGCATGGGAGCGAATTTCATGTGAAGCTTTCGTAGGACGGCATAAAGGAAGGGAATCAGTAAGAACACCAAGACACAGATGGAGGAATAACATTCAAACGGATCTTAAAGAAAGAGGTTAGGAGGTTGGGAGGTTGTCGACAGGACTGCTTCGTGTGTGATTAGTGCCCTACAGAGCAGCCCGGATGATCCGTCTGTGTAGCGACGGGCTACAGGTAGGGGTAACAGATTCTTCACTACTTCACAGCTTCCAGACCGGGTCTGGGGCCCATCCAGCCTAATCTTCAGTGGCTACAGCGGGCGAGGCGTGTACCCGTACTTGCACTACACGTCTTCATGGCGCGGTGCTTAGTTAATAAAGCACAGGGATGACTTTACCTTTTCCTTGCCTAGTGTCCTCCAACAGGTCCTCCGGCGTGTAATGTGCCAGCTGAAAAAATCGGCACGATTTTCTTTCCGCTGCCCTTGGCACACTGAAGCTTAACGTGCCCTTAAATGAACGTACTCGTAGAATGGCTAGGATCGACTAGTTCTTCCCAGCACTTGCTTCGCCTTCTCATCATTTCTTGTTTTCCTTTTTACTTTCTCATGCCTTACGCTGGTTTATAATGTCTATTTGACACGCTGCAGTTCCTAATTCATCATCGTGAACATATCTGCTTACTGCCTGTATCAGTGGTTCCCAAACTTCTTGACCTGAACCCCCCACCCCCACCCGC